>NC_000080.6:116289944-116497444 GCF_000001635.26 Mus musculus | reverse complement strand
CCTAAAATGAAAAGGACCCTGACCTTCCCAGTGTAGAAAATGGATTCTGATTACAATGTTTACTGCACATAAAGTGAGACGGTGTGCATTTTATGATTAGAGCTAACATAAACCAAAACTAAAGTAAGAATAGGTATGACTTATAACATTATAGCCGTGGTTACTGTAATATGAAGGATCATTTAGTCACCCCCCTGAAACCCTCCCATGTCAGGAATTCATAGAGATGAAGCTCATTTTCAAATTGCTCGGCAGCTTAAGTTGTATAAGACATCTTCTCTCTACATTTTATTGTATTTTATTAGACATTTTCTTCATTTTCTCTTAATAGAGGTAAAGGTGACATTAATGTTAAAGTGAACAACAGGTAAATGAAGAGTTATAAATGTCCGAGTCAATTTATGCTTTTGTTGACTAAGGGGACATATTAGATTTAAGGGGCAGTGTCTCATCGTGTCTAAGAAGATGGTGGAAATATTGATGAGAATAAATATAATTGGAGATTAGAATCCAATTCTCCAAATGTCATGCATGACAGGAAATAGAGTAATTTCCTTTTAGTTTCTTAAGACTTTTGTTACAACTAGATGTGACTTAGTTTGTTTACTTTTTTCTTTCTTTTTTTATATACTTTTTTGTTATGCTAAATATAATGTGGTAGTTCTTCATAATTAGCTTAATACAATTTTATTACATTATTATGTCATAGAAAACTAAGATATATTTGGTGTAGTAGGATCCCCGCATATAAACACTGAAAATTAATGCCATATTTAGATTTTATAGATAAGCTCCAGGACTGTTATGATAGGAAATAAGCTTTATGTTTGCCTTTGCCTATATGAATTCCGTACTGAATGTATAGAAACTACTGACATAGCCTTTGAGTATAATAGAAAGACTCATTGAAATCACCACTTATATCACACCAAAATTTTGTACAACACTGCTTGCTTCACTCACTGAAGCCTATGAATTATGTAGAATTCAGATGACTCAACACAATCCTTTGCGCTGTTGACATGTAAAATCTGATCACTCTTTTTAAATAACAAAACAATTCCTTTTAAACATGTCTATGCACAGATTTTGGATAAGATCTCCCAGATCACATTTAGTTTTTTTAAGAACATTTGTACATATATATATATATATATATATGCACATATTGACATTGAAGGTTTTTTTTTTAAACAGATGTAATCACTAATCAGAACCACCAGAAACATGACATTTCAAGGTGAATTATTTGACAATGTATTTTGAGTCAAATCAAATCCTTTATTTTACTGTTTTTTTTTTCTGTTTTTTCTTTTTTTTATATGGGCATTTTAAAATTAAGAGCCTCCAACCCAAGGGAGGTACTTCCTGGTATTTCTATGTAGTATGTGAAGCACAGTCACACTCTTTCAGGCAGAGTACATTATCTCAACTTAAATCTACTCCCCAAAGGTTAAAAATGGGGTGATCATCCACCTTGTGTCATATCAGTTAAGTAGGTTCTGGGAATATTGTTGTAGAAGTCTTTAAATGTGGGAAGTACACCAGTTTTAAAAGGACTTGGACTCCAATTCTCAATTTTAGAAACACAAAATAACATAAATTGCAAAATGTTTTAATTACTACAATATATTCAACTGCATTGATATCAAGAAAAATTATAAAGCTGCCTAGCCATTCAATAATCATAACAATAAATTTCTTTAAAATTTGGGGAAAGGAAATGTACTGTTCTGTGTTATTCTTATGTTGCTGGTTGTTGCTCAGTTTGATCGGCCCTCATGCACACAGGAGTAAATGTTACAACTTAACTTGGTTTTCCCATTAGTATGCTTTGTAGTCTATACATAATCACAGATAGAATAAATCAACAAACTTTTATTATCCTCTAACGTTTAGACAACATGTATTCTTAATTCTTTCCGGTAAGAAAGATCCTTGAATTTTGGAAATTTTGAAAAGTTCTGAACTCTTCCCAGTCAACATCTCCAAGGTAGTGAAAAGAACTTAAAAGAATATTCTGGAAAAAATGCAGAAGATCAGAGTGCCACAAGAATGCAGACATTAAAGTCTGTGCTTGCAAGATTCCAGAGGGCAAGAGATCTATCAGAAAATGGAACAGTGTTTGTGGTGACCCTGGATACTGAAGTTGCCAGGATTATGGGATGTTTCCCAGAGAAACTTGCAGTCATCAAATGAGGTTCACACAAGAGAGAAACCATGTGGACTCTGCAGGTAACAAGCAATGGACGTAAGATCAGATGATATTACCACAGGCTACTGATGTCAGCCTACTGAGTTTCAGTCTTTTATTGGTAAAGATCTCTGTATTGTTTTCTTGTTCCTCTCATTTGGAATTGAAACATTTAATTTGCATATATATATATATATATATATATATATGAAAATTTAATTTAGTTAATTTTAGTTTAGCTTATAAGAGTGCAAGGCAATAAGTTGTTCTGAATCTCAGAAGTGTTATACTTTTGAATAGTACCCATACTGCTAAGATTACTGGTACCTTTTAACTTACACGGGTATATTTTACACTGAGAGATGGCCTGAACCTGTGGGAACCAGCGATGGAATGTTATGGTATATGCCTGAAATGTCTCCCTACAGGCCCATTCGTTTGAGCACTCCATCCCCAGCTAATAGTGCTATTGTGGGAGGTTGTAGACCTTTAGGAGGTTGGACCATGCTGGAGGAAGTGGGTCAGAAGGGGCAGATCCCTGGGGGCAAATTATCCTCACATTCTTTCTGTGTCCTCATGCAGCCACCATCTGTGGAGTCCTGCAAACACTCACACACTGGGAATTTCCCTTGCAGTCTTTCACACTTGGATAGATTAGTATTTTTTCTGAATCTGTGAGCCAACATAAATCTTCCTCCATTAGGTTGTCTCTGTTAGGTATTTTTGTCATGATGTCATAATGACAAGAGAAATGATTAACAGAAATGCTATTGGCTTAGTGTCTTATTGTTATAAGCTTCCTTTGTTCATTGCCAGACTATGGGGTGAAGAAAGAATAAAATTTGTATCAGTATATAGAACTAATGGCCAGACAACATACAAATTTACACACAACCCCCCACAACACATACAATCACCTTCACAACTTGTTCTTGTTGACATGTATAAGGAAACATATAAATCTTTGAATTTCTGTTATGTTTACATCTAGTTAAGTCGTTGAAAAGTTTCTGATGTGTCCTTTCCTAGGCACTAACGCCTTCAGCAAGGCTGGATCCAGTTTTAATCTTTGCTCTGTATGTTGAATTAGCTTTAGTAGAGCATTAGAAAATTTATCACATTTTACAGAAGGATCAGCTTTTGCCAGCAGAAGCCTATCTCTTAGTGTACCCTCCTACTCCTGATAAGGAAACAATTCTTTTTCCCTATAAATTATTTGTGAGAATCAATACACAAAGGAGTTGTTAATATAAAGCAAAGTTCACAGGAAAGGACAGGGCTAACAGCCACAACTCAAGCCAGTCTGATTCTCTTGACTACCTTGTTCACAGTTTCCTAATGTGACTTCTAGCTCCAGTGTCCTCCACTGTGATTCTGAGCAGCTGGCTTCCCAAATGCCAAGGCAGTGCTGTGTGACTAACGCCCTGCATCCAGTCCTTAGATTCTTTCTTCCTCATAAAGAAATAAGACAATCTTGGATTGTCCTTCTGGAAATATTAGTAACAAAAAGATGACTAAACTCCATTCTTACTTGAATTGTATCATCTTTTTGCCTGCCAGTTAGCAACATTGATGACAGATTTAGCCAAATTATAGTGTTTTGTTTGTTTGTTTGTTTGCTTGCTTGTTTGTTTTTGACAAAGATGGCTTCCCACAGGTGTCCTATTTGGAATCAATGAATGATAAATGGTTAATAAACCAAGAGGACTTTCTTACTTTAGATATTAATGCAGAGACAGATCTTGCCTTTGATCTGTTTGCTCTTTGTGAACTAACCCTTCAGGTACAAGCTGTTTTTATTGGCGTTATCCATCCAGGATTCTAAGAATACCAAAAGTGCAGAAGGATGGTGGTTAGCTTCTAAAATGCCTTTGTCTGTCTTTAACACCGAATTCGAGTATGCCAAGTTACAGTATTTGCTGTTCTTTCCGCTTTTAATTTTGGCATTGGTTCAGCATAGATATAGATATACTTAGTGGAGTTTAATCACACCACCGGACACACATAAACGTAGTTTAGTAAGTGTTTACAGAATGCTGGGATGATAATAGCAATTACTTTAGTCTATGGATAAGTGAGATAAAGAAGTTTTTGGGACTTTATAACAGAAAAGGCCACCATTCAACAAGATTCTTAAAGTTCATGATAAGATTCTGAAGTAGGCAGGAGAGCAAAGGGAGAAAGGCTACAGTTTTGAACTATGCTATGAAAAGAGGTAAATTATGAGAGAATAATGTACATTATAATGTAATACATAATGAGTCTTAATTTCAAATACTAAAATTAAGACCTACCATTGCTTCTTGGAGAATTATAATTCCAAAGGCAAGAGAACTTTCCTGGATCTATATCATTCCATTAGGTTTAATTTTGTTCTTATACACCTACTATGATATAACAAAATACAAAAATATGTTTACTTGTTTATCCCAGTTTTGAATGATAAATTATTATGTAAAATCATATTTAATATATATTTTAACTCAGCAATTTGAAAATGAATTATTTTCTGTATCCATTTTCACTAATACACAGTTCTGTCATGTTTCTAATTGCATATGACAGGTAATGCAACTTTTACTTTCTGTTTTTCTTTTTATTACTATTTTAAACATTGTTTAATTAATTTTGGTGTGTGTGTGTGTGTGTGTGTGTGTGTGTGTGTGTGTGTGTGTTGATGCATGCCACAGCCTTTACACATGTAGAAGGCAAATTGTAGGCATAGATTCTCATCAAGTTGGTATTAAGCACTTAGGTTTTCAAACTTGGTGTCAAGACTATCTGTTGAGTCATCTCACTTTGCTATTTTTAGTACATTTTTCTTAAGGTAGCTACGATATTGTTAGGCTTTTATTTATTTTAATTTGGGTTTTATAAATATGCATCTTAATTAAATCTCATTGATCCTTGATTTCTTTTGCAGTGTATTTTTTTTTTATCCTGGGCCATTCTTGTTACAAATATTGCACATTTCCATTCTCTTCTCATCTTGGAGGTTTGTTCAAATGTTCTGCTTCTTCTTTCTGAATTGATATTTGAGGTATTATTATTATTATTGTTGTTGTTGTTATTGTTAATTTATTATTATCATCTCTTAGCTTAGAACACTTTGTCTAATTTAATTTGAACTCTCTTACTTGGTTAAACTCTATTCCATTATTTGATATATCAATTTAACATATGTCATTTTTATGTAAAATTTAAGATTTTATAAAAATTTATTTTCATTGTTATTTATTTCCTAACCTCCTGCATTTAAACATTTTTCACAATCTGATGATTGCATTTCTAGGATTTCTTGTTGAGTCTCTGGTCTTTTGTATAGGATACATCATTCCTTTGTATTTTTGATAATTTCCATAGATGTTCTCATATGCCTTGGGAATCCAGTGTGAATAATTCTGTGGCATCTAACAGAGGGAGTGGTGCTCTAGAATTACTTTGTTTGTTTCTTCTGGAAATGCAGAGGAATCACCATGGGGGTTTCTGGGTTATAAGAGTAATGTGATTTGAAATGCTAAATCACATTTGATTCATGTGCATCTTTAAACGTTTCCATTTCTCCTACATTGAATTTCTTTTTTGTTTTATTTAAATAATTGTTTATTAGATATTTTCTTCATTTACAATTCAAATGCTATCCCCAAAGTTCTGTATACACTCCACCCTCCTGGCTCCCCAACCCACGCACTCCTGTGTCCTGGCCCTGGCATTCCCCTGTATTGGGGCATATAGTCTTTGCAAAACCAAGGGCCTCTCCTCCCAATGATGGCCGACTAGGCCATCTTCTGCTACATATGCAGCTAGAGACAAGAGCTCAGGGGGTACTGGTTAGTTCATATTGCTGTTCCTCCTATAGGGTTACAGACCCCTTCAGCACCTTGGGTACTTTTTCTAGCTCCTTCACCGGGGGCCCCGTGTTTCATCCAATAGATGACTGTGAGCATCCATTTCTGTATTTGCCAGACACTGGCATAGCCTCACAAGAGACAGCTATATAAAGGTCCTGTCAGAAAATCTTGCTGGCATATGCAATTGTGTCTGCATTTGGTGGTTGATTATGGTATGAATCCCTGGGTGGGGCAGTCTCTGGATGGTCCTTCCTTCCATCTCAGCTCCAAACTTTGTCTCTGTAACTCCTTCCATGGCTATTTTGTTCTAGTTAAAGACAATCTCCCTTGTGTCAATATGTGATTTCAAGTTGGGTTTCTGTTTTAGGTCCCTTCTTTAATGATCCTTGTCCTGGAACCACTATCTACAGTGTCACTGAAACATGCATTTTTCCCTAATGTCTTCACTATAAATATGAAAACACCCAAACAAACAAAAAAGGAAAAACAATTTATCATTCCTATCTTGGGAGGTTCTCTCCGTCTAGGCTATATAGCAATGAAGGAATGTGGGCAGACATGGGTATTAGTGAAGATGATACAATTGATGTAATTATATATTAATTAAATGAAGAGATAAAGGATAAATTTATAGATAATAAAATATAAAAGAAATCTTATAATTAATTATAATGGGAATATTCTTTTGGTTTTCACTTTAACAGCTAGTTAAAATGTCTGAAAGATTTGTAGAATTTGAATGAATACTTAATGTTTTATTTTTTGATGGTAATTTAACTAATGTTATCCCTCGTATCTTCTTTGAAATATTGCTGAACGGAATAACATAGTGCCAAATAATCTAGATGTGAAGAGAAGTGTGTAAGTATAAATGTCAAATGGGATTGGCCAGAAATGACTCATCCTTTATAACTAGTAATCAGTACATAAAGGTTCATTACAGCATTCTTTATACATTTCCATACATCTTGTGCTATACACAATATACTGTTATTTTTGTTCTAATGTAACCCAGAGTAGTCTCAAATTTTTTATTTCCTTGGTCTAGCCTCCTGAGAGATGAGATTATAGGTACCAGTCACCACAGCAGCCTAATAATACATAATTTCAAAAATTTGAGACAACAAATAATTATAATAAGTATATAATAAGTAACATTACATAGTATTACATATTTTTAAAAAGAGAATATAACAGTCACTCCCTTGGAAAGTAGTTTTACAGTCATGTGTCATGTGCGCTAAGTCAACAGCTAACATGAGGAAATGGTCAATTTGGCTCCTGGTTTCAGAGGTTTTAGTCCATTGCTGTTGCCTAGGTTTCTTTAGGACAGGAACATGGTTGTGGAAAAGGCTGGTCAGCTCGTTTTAGGAAGGAGGGAAAGAGACTAGTGTTCCAGTATCCCTCTCAAGTGGCACTTCCTCCTTCTGTTACCCAGAATGATGTTTCTGTTTCCTGGAATGACTCCAGAGGCTGGCTTTGAAGGGAACACTTAAGATCCAGTCAATATGACTTCCTTTGTATCATCTACCATACTGAATACAAAACTAGATTTATTGACCAAAATAGACTTTATTATTCCAATGTTTTGCTTAATGATATTATTAGCATAATTAACACACATAATAGCAATAAATGAAATACAGAACTAGAACAAATGTTTCATATTTTCTACTGTCAAGAAGGCAGAGAAAATAAGGTATGAGAAGATGGAGAAGGCATATAATTTGGAAAAGAAGCAAAATGATCCCTCTGCAGATTCTATATATTAAAAAACAAAAGAAAACTTCTTAGAAATGATATGTTGATTCAGAAAAAGCAGGATACATTTTTAGTTATCTTCCTGAACAGTAACAATGAAAATCTGAGAAAAGAAATTTAAAAAATTCTTCCTCTTGAAATAACATAAATGACAAAAATAAAAATAAACAAACAAATAACGACTCAGTGATAGCTAACCAAGACAGTGAGAAGACTTAGATAGGGGGAAGGCATCTTAGTCTTACCCACTGGGAAACATTATTGCTAAAATATTCATTATATCAGTTCAGAGCAAAAAAACATAATACAATTGCTGTAAAAATTCTGGTAGCATTTTTGTTGCTACAGAAAAAAAAATTCACTAACTCAATATGAATTCTCCAGGTTTCATTTGCCAAAACAAATTCACTAAAGAATAAAACTAAAGGGCAGACACCTTATTCCTTTTTACACATCTTACAATGGAAAAGTCACCAAAATAGTATGAAATGTGCGCAAGTTAAGAGTAATCATCACGGTCTTCGTTAAGAACTTAGATACAAACCTTTGAGAGAATAAGATCAATCTATATTTAACAAACGCCAAAATCACTCAATAGTGAAAAACATAATGTCTTTAATAAGGGTATAAAAAACAGAGTATCCATATGTAGAAAGGAAGGTGGTCCATCTTAAATATTAACAAAAATAATCTTATAATGGTTTAAATCCCTGCATCAAAGAACTCAAAGTATAACAATCCAAAAATAAATACATAGTAAAAATCTTCTAGATATGGTCTTGGCAGCAATTTAAAGCAGAGGCAACTAACAAAGCCCTGAATCTTACATGACTTAGAATATATTGTGTATCAAGGGACATAATCAATAGCATGAAAAGTCATTTTACAATACAGGAAGAGATTTGTAGATTATATCAGAGATTAATAAAAAGAATATTAAGAGAACTTAAGAAATCCAACAACCAAATTATCAAGCAACTGATGAAAGAGAGGTCACTAGATTTTTCTCTCTAATAATAGGGCACAACTTGGCAATGAAGTAGATGCATTACACCACTAACATAAAAGAAATAAAAATCAAAACTGTGAGAAAACATTACTGCACATCCAATAGTATAGAGTCTATCATAGTAATAGAAAATAGTAAGTGTTGATGGGACTGGTGATAAATTTGAACTCCCATACTGTGTTGGTAAAATTGTGAAATGTAGCAATCACTGCATAAAACAATATGGATATTCTTTAAAAATTTAACATATATCATATGATCTCACAGTCTTACTTCTGGACATTTTACATGAATAGATAATGGATTTCAAGAAAGTGATTGACATTCCTGCTTGTAGGAGAAGTTTTTATGATAAAGGAGTAAGAAAACACATCCATCAACAAATAAATGGATAAACAAGATGTGTTATGCACTTCATTATACAATAAAATTGTATACCATTAAGCTTTCCATTGATATGAAATTGTGTCAGAGCACATATCACTCCCCATAAAACTCACTATATTAATCAAAGTACATCAACTAGAAAGAATACATAAACCAAAAGCAAAACAAACAAATAACCACCACCACAACAATTTCCAAACCACCACTGTCTGAGTCCATGTTTAAATCTTATTGAAGGCACCCAATATCATTTAAACAGAGGGTAGAAGAGAGGCAGCAACTGGCCTGGTGGAGGAGGAAAAGGGACATTGTTCTAACAGGAACTGAGCCTTATATGATCAGTGTTATAGAGACATGTTTACAAACAATGTAAGCTCAAACTACTACAGTATAAACTTAAACACAGTTATGGTGGTAACATTTGCATTATGTGTTTTTTTTTTTTAAATGGCATTTGTAAGGAATACATAAAAAGAAAAATTATAAGATTTAGAAGGATTTCTCCTACAAGTTCAACAATCTGTCAGACTGACCACAATTAATAAATTTTTGAGCCACTACAAGGATTTCTGTTTCAGACATGCCTTTTCTGTACAACACACATACATCATTTCAGCACATAACGCTGCAATCCATGCAGTTCTTTGATATATATATAACATGTATACATATACTACAGACATCAGTGTGTTTAGGCAATGGATGTTGAAATCCCTCACAGGGTTAAATGACACTTACCAAGTAGATTGTGTAACAGACCTCCAATGTTCTCCCATTCTATATTTCTTGTTACAGTGACTAGATTTGCAATACATTTAGCAAGGATTGTGACTATAATGATGCAGAAAGTTGTGAATGGAGGTGATAAGCGGCCAAGAATGACTACTGTATTGAATTTAAGATCTAAGCGTCATGGCAGCTTGCGCTCTCTTTATTCTTCAGGAGTAGATTTTTGAATTTTTACACATGAGATTTATGAGTAATATAGTGTCTGATTCTTATTTTACGATACTCTATGTATAGTTTTGCAATTCAAATTTTTATATACAACACATATCTCTGCACTTCCCTATTGTGTTTGTGAATTTCCTCCTGTCTTTATACTCTCTGACATGTTAATCATAGTTACTTTGAGGCACCCATTAGATGATCTGTATGCAAAGATCATCAGGGGGTTTGATTGTGTTCCTTTTGAAAATGTGAAATTTCAATTTTGGTCTTCAGTCATTTTGCAGATCTATTCAGGGTTTTTGCCTATGAAAATTTCTCATGCATTATTTGGCATATCTTTTTTTAATTGGATATTTTATTTATGTATTTATATTTCAAAGGTTATCATCTTTCCCAGTTTCTCCTCTGAAACCCTCCTATTCCATCCTCCTCCCTGCCACTATGAGGGTGTTCTCCCTCCCACCCATCCTCTCCTACCTCACTGCCCTTGCATTCCCCTACACTGGGAATAGAGCGTTCACAGGACAAAAGGCATCTCCTATTGATGCCAGACTGCTACATACACGGCCAGAGCCATGGGTCCCTCCATGTACACTTTTTGGTTTGTGGTCCAGTTCCCAGGAGCAATGGGGGACCTGGCAAGTTGACACTGTTGCTCTCCCCTACAGGGCTGCAAAGTCCCTCAGCTCCTTCAGTCCCTTTGCCAATTTCTCCATCGGGGATCCTGTGCTCAGTCCAATGGTTAGCTTTAACATCCACTTCTGTATTTGTCAGACTCTTGAAGAGCCTCTTAGGAGACAGCCACATCAGGCTCCCGTCAGCAAGCACTTCCCAGCATCCTCAATAGCTTTCAGGTTTGATGACTCTATCAGATGGATCCCCAGATGGGGCAGTCTCTGGTTGACCTTTCCTTCAGTCTCTACTCCACACTTTATCTCCATATTTCCTCCCTTGAGTATTTTGTTCCCCCTTTCTAAGAAGCACTGAAGCATCCTCACTTTGGTCTTTCTTCTTCTTGAGCTTCATGTGATCTGTGAATTGTATCTTGGGTATTCTGAGCATTGGGGCTAATATCCACTAATCAGTGAATACATGCCACGTTTGTTATTTTGTGTCTGGGTTACCTCACTCAGGATGATATTTTCAAGTTCCAACCATTTGCCTGCACATTTCATGAAGTCATTGTTTTTGTAGCTGAGTAAGTAGTACTCCATTGTGTAAATGTACAGAAGAATGCAAATTGATCCATTCTTATCTCCCTTTACAAAGCTCAAGTCAAGTGGATCAAAGAACTTCACATAAAACAAAATACTCTGAATATAATAGAAGAGAAAGTGGGGGGAAATCCTTGAACACATGGGCACAGGGGAAAATTTTCTGAACAGAAGAACACCAATAGCTTATGCTCTAAGATCAAGAATCGACAAATGGGGCCTCATAAAATTGCAAAGCTTCTGTAAGGCAAAGGACACTGTCAATAGGACAAAACAGCAACCAACAGATTGGGAAAAGATTTTTACCAACCCTACATTTGATAGAGTGCTAATATCCAATATATACAAAGAACTCAAGAACCAAATAACTCTACTAAATATGAACAGAGCTAAACAAAGAATTCTCAGCTGAGGAATACTGAATGGCTGAGAAATGCCTAAAGAAATGTTCAACATTATTAGTCATCAGGGAAATGCAAAACAATCCTGAGATTCCACCTCACACCAGTCAGAATGGCTAAGTTCAAAAACTCAGGTGAGAATGTGGAAAAAGAGGAATACTCCTTCATTGTTGGTATTGCAAGCTGGTTCAACTACTCTGGAAATCAGTCTGGCGATTCCTCAGAAAATTGGACATAGTACTACCTGAGGACCCAGCTATTCCAATCCTGGGCATATACCCAGAAGATGCTCCAAGAGGTAATAAGGAAACATGCTCCACTATGATCATAGCAGCCATATTTATAATAGGCAGAAGTTGGAAACAATCCAGATGTCCCTCAACAGAGGAATGGATACAGAAATTTAATTTTTTCAAGTGGTAGAGTGTTATGCTGTTTACAGTTCCATCCCACAGGAAAGAGGAGGCTCTTTCTAACTGATAGCTCCCACCTATATAATTTTGTTTGAGGGTGCCTTACAGGTTACATCTTATTAATCTGAATCTTATCTTCTAACTTGTAGCTCACAGGTAGAAACTTGAAGCCAGCCCAACTAATTATATTTCTCCTGAAAATAGTGTTGCCCTTGAGTCTGGAATCTTATAAATTTTTCTTCTTAGCATTGATATCAGTCTTCTTCAGAAAATTCTTTCTGCCAACTATATTCTTGGACCTTAATCTCTTTTACCATTCTCAAGAAAAATCCTTTATTTTGTTATGTTCAAATAATTCTTTTATTACTCTATTTCTTTCTGAACATCATATTACTTGCTTGTGAGCTGTTCTGCGGAATTATCTTCCCAACTCCTATTTTTTACTTATTATCATAATTAAGTGCTCATATCACATTGAAATATTACTTGAATATATAGGTCACTTAGAGGCATTCTAATGTTTTCAAGTTGACAGATATTCTAAGTAATAAGATGGACTAGAGGAGATGGTTGGATCTCCATACAAATGTAAAATAGAATAAATATATATTTATGATTGTGGGAGAGGGAATACAGGGAGAAACAGCTAAAAAATAGGATCATTTGTGTGTCATATGAAAACGTAAAACTGTAGAAGCATTTTAAAGTATATACATATATAAAGGTGATCTGAATGAAACCGCTAAACAATGAGGGAGATAGACACCCAACTAGACATTTCTCATCATCAAAAAACAAAACAAAAACCCTCTAGTTCTGGGATTGGGTTACACATAATTTAGATTTTAGTCAAAGATACCTCTTGGACCCTCCTCAAACATAGACTATTACCATGGCTATTTCTTGCTCTCCACAAACTGGAGAAATAGGTTAGATCCTAGTGCTGAAGACAATACCTTCACAGCTCATTGAAACTGGAGAAGTCAAGCTTGTGCCTACCTGACACTTTAACTCTTACTGAATTGTGTTCACAATACTCAAAGGTACTCTGCATGCTAACAAATGAGAAAGGTAAATATCAGCCCAATTACAAACCTTTCAAAGGTGAGATTGAAAACCTACAAATGGTGACTTGCATGCAAGATGTGCTAGTGCAATGGTGGCACAGACATTCAGGGAGTAACCAACCAATATTTGATTAGATTTAGTGCCCACCTCCTGATATAAAACAAAACAAAAAACCTATTCCATAGCCAACATATAAGACTAGATAAGACATTGACACAGGCAAAAACAACAAATATTACCGTTCTTTTAGAAGAACATAACAACAAAATGACTTCTAGTAACACTCTGCTATATTTACAGACCAATGTCTAGCTCAGCTATTATCAGAGAAGCATACATTTGAGATAGATGAGAACACAAAGAAAGACCCATATCTGGCCAATGTGTTAAGTAGGAGACCTTAGAAAGCTCAATACTAAATGGTATTTCTCCATCACTTCCATCCCCTCAAAGTCCAGGGTATCCTTTGGAAGAAAAGAGGGAAAATTTGTAAGAGCCAGAGGGACTGAGGACACCAAAGAAAGAAGGGCATCTGAAAGCCACAGGACCAATGTAACAGAAGCTGTGACAGCATGCACAGGGCCTGAATAAGCCTGTGGCAGATGGAGTGCAAACAATGAGTGGAAAATTTGACAAACGCCCCCATCCCAAACCCAGAGGGCTCCATCCCTATCCCACAAGCTGTCTCCAATTGATCACTGCTTGCAAATAAACAATCAGTTTTCTCCAGTGTAGTTTCACGTGGTATAACAAACACCATTCTTAAGGGCAAGCTCCATGCCCAGCGGTAGGCAGCCAACACAACATGAACGAAATGGCATCTTCGAAGTTTTTGTGTCATAATTATTTGTGAAAAACATTTGATTTTTTTTAACTTTATGGTCCTTCAAAAATATATTCTTAAGTCTTCTGGCTTTGTGCTTATGGTATTTCTCTCTGTGTGGCTGTACTTCCACAGCTGCACGCATTTCTTGTGATTTTTCTTAAGATCTTTTTCTTCTTGTTGTTTTGTCCTATTCTAACTTGTTTTTTTTTTTTAATTTTATATCGTTATTTTTAGATGCCTGTTTGCATTGTAATGAGATCATGAAATAAAGGGTGAAGATTTGTTTGGGTAGGCAGGGAAAAGGGGGGGTGGATCTGGAAGCAGTTTGGTAATGAGAACTCATAATCAGAATATGCTTTATGAAAAATAGTTTCCAACTAAAGATGAATCTTGTATGATACTTTAAGTATTACATTATTCTTGGGTAATATTAGATAATATATATGGGAACATTACACATAAGAGTAATTGCATTGATATTTAAAGAGCAAACACCTATACCTTTAAAACTATGCTTTCTGCAAAAGAGGTAGTTGCCTTATTGGGTATTTATACATCTTATTAAAATGATATAATCAAACACATACATGGGTTTTGTAAATAAATAAATAAATAAAAATTGATATATATAATAATCACCTAAAACATACCTATTTAAAACAAATGAATATAGCTATTTATAATGAATGTGGTTTGGATTAAGTTACTTAGAAGTAATTTTAATTGATGTAGGGGGTAGGGGTGGAGGACAGGTCTGAAAAGTCCCAGAGACCTGGAATGTGAGAGGTTCCCAGGACTCAATGGGGATAACCTTAGCTGCAATGCCCCACAGTGGGAAGATGGAAGCTGAAGAGACCACCTTCACAGGGCCCTGCGTAGAGGGCTGGAGTCACCAACGTACCTTCAAGATTTCTGATCCAGAAGTGTTCCTTTCTAAAAGAAATACAGCGATAAAAATGGAACTGAGATTGAAGGAAAAGCAATCAAGTGACCAGCCCAACTTGGAATTCATCCCATGAGTGGTCACCAAAACTTGACAATATTCCTGATGACATGTTGTGCCTACAGAAAGGAGCCTAGCATGGCTGTCCCCTGAAAGGCTCTACCAGCAGCTGACCAAGACACACGGGCAGATACTTACAGCTAACCATTGGACTGAGGCCATGAACCCCCATGGAAGAGTCAGGGGAAGGATTGAAGGAACTGAAGGGAATGGCATCCCTACAAGAAGAACAACAGTATCAACTAACCTGGACTCCTGGGAGCTCACAGAGATTAAGCCTCCAACAAAAAGCATACATGGTCTGCTGAATGGTCCCAGGCACATATGTTGCAGAAAACTGCCTTGTCTGGCCTCAGTGGGAGAGGATGTGCCTAAAACCTGTAGAGACTTGGTGCTCCGGAGAAGGAGGGTTGTGGAGGCAGGGGGTTGAGGCAGGGATGGGTGGGTGAATGAGGAGTGAACATGGGGGGGGGGTGATGGAGGAACATCCTCTCAGAGGCAAAGGAGAGAGGGGATGTGGTGACGGACTCTTGGAGCAGGGGATCAGGAAGGGGGAAACATTTGGAATATAAACAAATTAAACAATTTATAAAAAGAAAAAATATATTCTTAAAATTATAAATAATATTTTAGTAACAAAAAATAAAGACATGTTCCCAAACATATTTATTACTAAATTTTATGAA
This sequence comes from Mus musculus, assembly GCF_000001635.26. NCBI lineage: Eukaryota > Metazoa > Chordata > Mammalia > Rodentia > Muridae > Mus > Mus musculus. The sequence continues at coordinate 116,481,680 of NC_000080.6, read as the reverse complement.
GAGACAACATTTAGCTCCCCACCACCACCATGAAGAACCACAAAGTCCAAGCAGATGTTGTTAAGTAAGGGGAGGTAGAAATAAATGTGACTATATCATTGTAGAGTACTATTTAAACATTATAATTCATGAGAGTCAACTAGGTCAAATTGGAGAGATGGCCTTATGCTGTTGACTAAGAAAATTAATGAGAAAGGAGTACATCCAATTTTACAACACAAGAAGATTGCAGTCATGGGCTTTGTATATTAGTATTTGAGAATGGAAAAAAACAGGAAGCATTGTCCCTTGGTGGAAAAATGAATAAAAATAAAAATAAAAACATGCTATCCGAATCAAACAGAAATAGTAAAAAAAGAATATGGGAAAATCAACTATATCTTCATAGACTAATATAAAATTGTATTGATGCATATTTATAGAATTCACATTAAATAAGATAAGGCAGGTTTTGGAATGAATTGCTAATACACCATTATCTAAATTTGTTGCTAACTACAATAATAAAGGAAAACGATGTCACGCATTACCTATGATATTAACATTATGAACAAAACTGTAGATGCAGAATTCTGGTTTAGCATTATGATATTTTTCTCAGTTTTAAAAACAAGCTCATCATCCAAGATATTGACAGGGCCCTTACCTTCTATTTTTCTCTGGTCTTGGTCCTGAGTTATCAATAAATTTGATGTAAATATCTGAGACTAGAGGATAGTGTCACAAAAGATTTGTAGTCATTGATCTTCAATAGATATTCCAATATGTCCAACTTTTGCTTAGTAACCAGCAGAATCGCATGACCACACATCAATATATCCTTAGTGCTATCTGTTGTTTCCACTTAGTATCAGTTAACTTATTTACGGCAAAAGGTTTTAGTTTTTCCTTCTTAAAAGTTGCATTTTGCAATCTCTGAAATCAGTCTTTAAATGAGGGCATGGACAGTAGTTGTTGGAAATACTATTCTACTCATTCTTCTATGTTCTTTGCCATAATGGATGGCAGTCTGTTAGAAAAAGGATTAATGGTTTTGAAGTTTCTTTTGAATTTTTGAGTTTCGGGAGAGTAGTTATTTTAAGGAGTCTTAAATTTCTACAGAGATTCAAGTTACTGAGACATGTGTCTATCCTTCCAAAGACCATGATTTTGGAGGTCATTGTGAGAAGATGCTGAACGTAGATGAGTCATGGACCATCAATAAGATTTTAATTCCCCTTTAAAATGACAAAGTATCAGTTGGGTAAAACCTTTCACTTTCTACTTATACTATTAAAATAGAAAATAAAATACAATGATAATTTTCTCAGTAAATAAAATGTGATTTTAACAACTAAGGTTTGTTTTAACAAATTCGCCTTCATTTATTAACTTCATTTATTGTCCTGTCTCTCCAAATAGTTCCTGCCATTTTAGTTTCTGTTTCAAACACACTTCGCATCTTCAATCCTGCCTTTCCCTCTTACCAGTACTTAATTGATGTTTTCCTGACTCAACTCAGATTATGTTGTCTGCTGTGTAACATAATTCAGGGGGGTCAGTCAGTTGTTGGATGTAATCAACTTCAGCTTCTGCCAACAAAGATAGATCTGTATGATCGGGGTTCACTTCAGCTTATGCCAACAAAGATCTGTATGATCGGGGTTCACTTCTGCTTACGCCAGAAAAGATCTGTAAGATTGGGGTCCAGTCTCCCGTTTGCCTTTGCTGATTCTCCTGCAGTTATGCTACAGCTGCACTATGTTTCTCTCAAATAAGTTCACTTCTTCACAAACATGTTATCCCTGTGTTTTGAATATTTTGGTCTGCTCTCTGTTATCCCCTTCCCTTGACTGATGGTGAGGCTATCTTTTTTGTTTTGTTTTTGTTTTGGTTTTGGTTTTGGTTTTGGTTTTGGTTTTGGTTTTGGTTTTGGTTTTGGTTTTGGTTTTGGTTTTGGTTTTGGTTTTGGTTTTGGTTTTGTTGTTGTTGTTGTTGTTGTTGTTGTTTTTGTTTTCTTGAGACAGGGTTTCTCCGTGTAGCTCTGGCTGTCCTGGAACTCACTTTGTAGACCAGGCTGGCCTCGAACTCAGAAATCCGCCTGCCTCTGCCTCCTGAGTGCTGGGATTGGTGAGGCCATCTTAAATCTTAACGGGTTTATAATTTTTCCACATTTATCAAATAATACTTTATATTTTCATAATAAGTGCTACTATGAAGTAACTAAGTTATATTTCTAGTAGCCCCACCATACATGGCCAAGACAGAACAAGCACTCTTTCTGTGTTTGGGAAGAAGAAAAATGTCATTAGGGAGTAAGTCAGTTAATGATTAAATAAAAAAGAAATACATTATAATTTTTCTAAAGTTCCAAATCCTGATGTAAAATTAAATAACCAGACTAGATTGTGGATACATTTTATGAATATTATTTTCTAAAATCATTTTAGCTGTCAGGTTGTCACCTTCCAGGTTATTCTGTTTCTAAAAAACACCATTTCCTCTCCAGTGTTAGTCAAGAACATTTTTATAGTGATTCCCCTCGGATTGGGAAGTAGTTGCAGAAATGCTATTCCTCAGTAATTGGTTTGCTTTTCCTTTAATAAGTGTTGTGAACCATACATGTCAGGGAACTCATTTCCCTCTCTCTGTTGGTTTCTCAAAAGTTAAAATTCAAATTTCTATCTGATGTTCTTCAAAGATTAAAGTGCTTACCGAACTCTGTTTTCTACATTCACACAAACCTATAATTTATTTTAATTCTCTTGTTGTTTTATTTTTAAATTGTGCTATGAAGTTTTGGTATGGATATTTGGGAGGCACCTTAAATCTTCCTAGAACTAGAAAATGTGGATTTAGAAAATTTGGTAGAGGAATAGACAGAGTTGTGAGCACCATGGAGTCATGAGTGCAGATGAAAATCTTTAAAATTAAATAGGACGTTAAGGTGATAATTAGCAAATTAGAAGACTAAATAGCTCCTTTATTCAAAGAACGCGATAGCAATGTTGAAAGTTAGCAACAAATAAGGAAAAGAATGGTAATAAAATTACAATAATTTTACCTCTGTGATTCTCAACAAATTCATTATATATCACTAGCTATAAAGTAACTCCTCTCAGTTGATGACACATCCTTGATTTTATCTCTAACAATGTCCCTGATGCTGAAATAAATTCCCCCACAGAAGAGTTCCTTAGGCAATTCATGCAGGGAAATGCCAATTTTACTAATTTACAGTCACTCTGAACTGGGTGCTTGAATATATTCATGCTTTAAAGAAAAAAATCATGCACGATGTAAAACACGCTGCACTTCCTCTACAACGTTTTCATTTTAACTGATTTATTTTCAAGCACAACATTACAGCTCGTACAGAATTATCTAATTATGCCATTAACTTGCCCAATGAGACTTGCTTTAAGCTACATATTCTCTGACTTATTTCTCCTCATTGAAGACTCAATCAACAATAAAACCACATGTTTAGCTAGTCTACCTATCTGCATAATAATTGATTTGTAGATTACTTTATATTGCATGTGCAGTTAATCAGAATAGTTCTAAAACAATCATTCAGATATTAAAAGGTCACTGGAATTACTTGGATGCTATAATGCATACAATTTTTAAATTGAAGTTCTTTTCATCTGCCTTTTCCAGCTATATGATAGTATCTCCTATAATGGGAAAGAGAAGAATAAGTTAACAAAAACAAAAAAACAAAAAACAAAAACAAAAAAAAAAAAACCAAAGAATCCTATTTTTGAATAGAGAGGACACACAGATGGCATTGCCAAAGTTCCTTGATGGAGCTATATCACATACATGCATTGTATATTCAATGTGTGTGGAATGAACACAATGTTTACATGAGCCAGCTCTGTTTTCTTGTTTTTTGCTCTCAAACTTACACAATGATTACATTCTTTTTTTATTAGATATTTTCTTTATTTATATTTCAAATATTATCCCCTTTTCTAGTTTCCCTTCCAAAAATTCCTCTCTCTCCACCCCCATCCCTCCCCTAGCCCTTCAAAACACCCACTCCTGCTTCCTGGCCCAGGCGTTCCGCTATACTGGGGCATAGAACCTTCACAGAATCAAGGGGCTTTCCTACCATTGATGAATGACTAGGCCATCCTCTGCTACAGATGCAGCTAGAGACACGAGTCCCACCATGAGTTTTCTCTGTTTGATGGTTTAGTCCTAGGGAGCTCCTTCTAAGAAGGACTGAAGTAGCCACACTTTGAACGTAAAGGGCCAATAAATATCTTCAACAAAGTTATAGAAAACTTCCCTAACCTAAAGAAAGAGATGTCCATGAACATACAAGAAATCTACAGAACTTCAAATAGTTGGACCAAAGAAGAAATTCCTCCCGTCACATAATAATCAAAACACCAAATGCACAAAACAAAGAAAGAATATTAAAAGCAGTAAGGGAGAAAGGTCAAGTAACATATAAAAGCAGACCTATTAGAATTCCACCAGAGTTCTCACCAGAGACTATGAAAGCCAGAAGATCCTGGACAGATGTCATACAGACCCTAAGAGAACACAAATGCCAGCCCAGGCTACTATACCCAGCAAAACTCTCAATTGCAATAGATGGAGAAACAAAGTATTCCATGACAAAACCAAATTCACACAATATCTTTCCATGAATCCAGCTCTTCAAAGGATAATAAAGGGAAAACGCCAACATAAGGAGGGAAACTATACCTTAGAAAAAGCAAGAAAGTAATGTTTCAACAAACCTAAAAGAAGATAGCCACATGAAAATAATTCCAACTCTAACAACAAAAATAACAGGAAGCAACAATGACTTTTCCTTAATATCTCTTAATATCAATTTCCCAATAAAACCTCATAGACTAAAAGTCTGGTAATGTAAACAGGACCCAAAGTTTTGCTGTATACAGGAAACCCACCGAAGTGACAAAGACAGACACTACCTCAGAGTAAAAGGCTGTAAAACAATTTTCCAAGCAAAGATCTCAAGAAACAAACTGGGGTAGCTATTCTAATAAAATCAACTTTCAACCTAAAGTTATCAAAAAAAGACAAGGAGGGACACTTCATACTCATCAAAGGTAAAAATCTACCAAGATTCTGAACATATATGCTCCAAATGCAAGGGCATCCACATTCATTAAAGAAACTTTACTAAAGTTCAAAGCAGACATTGCACTATTACACTCTTTAACTCTGTTGTTCTCTGACTTCTCCATAGAAAGAGTGCTAGTAAACCCACTTGATTTAAAACTTCCCAATCACGTGAATCACTTTTATTGAATATAATATATAAGGAATATTTTGAGCTAGTTGGATTCATAGTCTTGAAACAGAAGAAATAAAGTCAGAGTATTGAGGTACAAGAGGCAAATGTAAATACATGTGTTTGAAATTAGTCATCACAAAACAATGTAGGAGTTCTAAATTAAAGAATGTTTTAAGGTGGCATGCAAAGTTTCCTGACTCATTAGGGTTGGTCACTGTAACTGCAAGAATGGTGACTTCCTCTAATTTGGAGCAATTATCAGCACATCCAAAAAAACAGTAACAGTGTTTGCTTTTAAAATTCACTTTATTGATGTCAGACAAACTTTGCCATGAGTACAACTTTGTGCGATTTTCTCAGTGGAATCATTTCCTGGTGTTATTTGCTAACATGAAATCTTTGTGAGACTGTTCACCCACCTGGTGAAGCTTACATCAAGTTCCAAAACCAGAGCAAACAACTTACTGTTCTCAGAACATTTTCTTTGGATTTGTAATCAAACAGATCTACATTAGGAGAGCCAAATACCACTGCTCTGAAACAGAAAACTCTTATTTAAAAATAAAAAGGCAGTTTTCCTCTCCCAAGACAAATATGTTGTATTTTTTTCTGACAGATTTCTTTAAAAATTTGCCCTAAAACAGACCAACTCTCTTTGATTTGTCATTGATATTTCAAAATTTAAATAATTCATAACTTATTATATTTTAAACTTTTAAAATGTATGTATGTATGGTATGTATGTATATATGTATGGTACGAATGTATGCATGCATGTATGTATGGTATATATGTATGGTATATATGTATGGTATATATGTATGTATATGTATATGTATATGTATATGTATATGTATATGTATATGTATATGTATATGTATATGTATATGTATATGTATGTATGAATGTGTCCAGGCAGGAATCACAGAACAAGTCTGGATATCAGAGAACAACTTGTAGGAATTGGCTTTCTTCTTCCTCCATGTGGGTTCATCAGCCCAAGTGTCCTTACCTGCTGAGCCATCTTAACAGCCTGTGTTGTTTCAGACTCGAAACACTGCATACTATCTACCTTTTTAAATTTATTTTTTGAATTGATCAGATGCCAAGGGTGGTTAAAAACAAATTAGAAGAGGCGTTTGTTTGAGTCAGCATACATTAAGCTTCCTGGAAATTTTTCTATAAAATAGTGTTTTAACATGTATGATAATATTGCAGATTTAAATAGGGGTGCTATGCACATGCATTCAGATACCAGCTTAGATTTCTGAATTTAGTTTATTTGCATTATTATTCTGGATATAAAAGAGGTTGGGAGGCAGTGCACTTTTGTTTTCATTTTAACTTACAGTGCTTTGAAAAGTCTTTAACTTCTGCACCACAGTATTCCAGAATATAACTTGACATGTGAGCTTTGGACTAGATGTTATGTGAATCAAACCTCTGATATCTCCAGAAGAAGAATAAATTTGCAAAAATAAAATGATATAAAGAAACATATTTTATAGGATCCAAGGACATGCATCAAACATTTCCAACACATCCTATTTCAATTTGGTTTTGGCTTTAAAAAAGCAGTTATAACCCAGAAATGAAACATGGAAAATAGGGGACATGGAAAATGGTTAATCTGATTTAAAACATAAACTAGAAATCTTGACCCTGCCAAGGACATTTCCATGAGCACACACCATTAATCAAGGATGTAGGGTACTTGTACACTCACACAGAAACAATGGCTGCTCTTCTATTTCTAAGGTCATGAAAGCCTGTTTGAATTGTTTGACCACTTTTGGATGTTAACTTTAACACTTCTCACTGCTCAAATCACTCTTATGCTTGATACATTTCACTAAGCCAAAATATTAATTTTTATTAAAAGTAGGCCACAAAAGTAACAGTTAATTAAAATCAATCAGACAAGATTTTATACTTCAAAATCTCAACATTATACAAGTAGTAAAGATATTACTTAGTGATCATTTGTCTTCTTGTAATAGTTTTTATCTTGATTTTGTTTCTTCAAAAATTAAGATATATAGTTAGTAAAGACTTTGTTCTAATGAGATAATAACTAAATTCTAGTGGAACAACAACACTGAAATATTTTACAGATGAACTTGTGTTTGACTGCATTTTATATTGGATTCAATTTCTCAAAAGCATGTAGTTCTATGGCTAAAAGTGCCTAAAACTACCTCGAGGTTCAAACCGAACGTCTCTGCTGAAGACTAGATTCTGTTTCGAGTCCTGTAAGATAAGATCTCTCAGGGATGCATGCATTTTGTTCAACATAAACTGAGCTCTGGCAAACAGGATATAAAAACGAAGTAGCAATTTTGCTCTATGTGCACATTCAACAAATTTACAATAGTGTAAGAAGAGTCACTCTCTTTGAAAGAAGCGTCATTATTTGAGACAATAGTTTATGATGTGTGTGACACAGTGTCTTCATGATGCATCTTCATGGCTGAACAAACTTATCCTCCCAAAGTTCTTTCTTTCTTTCCACCAAACCCCTACGTAATGTTCTTTACATTTCCCAAAACTATCCTGTCCTAAATAGATTCGCTGCACATAGGTGCTGGAAGTGCATAACATTGACACAGTGTCTAAGTAAGGCCTCTGCTTCACCTACTTATATATTGCATTTATTTCTGTTCCTCACTTAGATTCCTTGACCTGTACTGTGAGCTAGCCCTGTAGACTACAACTGCCGTGATGAATGTTCCCCTTGGGTGTTCCATAATTTATACCTGTACTTGCAAGTTTCAGTGGATGAGGTGTCGGGTGGAACACTCAGGTCACTTTTACAAAGTGTCAGCTGGTGCAGAGAAGAGCCTTCTAACATTACATTGAATTGAGTTGTCATAGGTGTATGGTCATGCTCCACCAACTAGAGTCACAAGACAAATGAATGGCCGGGGGATTCAAAGTGGCATTAAATGACTTACAGCTGCACTGAATTATATTGTGGTGTTTCAAAGCATTTGACTGTGTTTGTATCACATCACACATACACTGGAAAAGTGTGAAATGTAGACAGCCAGCCAGATGTTTTACACAGAGTTGGCAAACATGACAATATAGGACGAAACATCTGGAAATCCCAAGCATTATGTTAACTGACATCCTGAAAAAAAGACATTGGTATGATATGAATATCTAATTTATGCTAACTAAAACCAAAGATGTGGTTCACACTAGTGCACACCATTTCCGAGTGTCCTCCTACTGACACAATACATGGTGAAATATCTAAGTCTCCCTGTCATGAAAATGTGTGGAAAAAAAAAAAAACCTTCAACTTCTTCACTTTGTCTTGATGGACCCAGGCTTCTTTTAGTCTCCAGAAGCTAGTTTGGAGCACAGAAATGTGGGGGGAGAGGGTTCCATTTAATTTTCTCATTTGTGTTGGAAGGTTGTCAATTCCTTTGGGTAAGAGTATTTAGTCTTCATATGAGTGGCTTTTTTTTTTCTTTAGTCCATAGGATTTGTGTATACAGATGCAGGGGAGTGACATAAGCCAGAGGTGATAAGAACTGAAGTTATCAGACACAGTGTTTCTGCCATTCCATTTATGTTTCTAATGCCTGTTCTAACTGGATACTGTTAATAGAACTGGACATCTCAGGCTTGGGTTCATGTTATCCCCAACTGACTCTTGTCTGTTTCTGTCTTTCATGTAGTTTGGCCACAGAGGCCTGCTCTATAGATTACAAATGGTGCTTAGTCTCCTTGGACTTCTAAGACATTATTCTTAGCTACTTTTGCCCCAACTCCATTGCCAAGCAATCTAAATCCTCCAGGTAAAGCTGTTTTTCTTCTCTGACTGTGGTGCCTTGGTCCTCCTACAGGAACTGAAGCTGGTACTAGCGAAGACACAAAACATTGATTTTCTATAATCTAATATTCTAAGAGGATCTGGACTCCTCCTCTCATCTCATCTCATTATTAATATATTAAAATATCTATGTCTCTTCCTTAAAGCTCAGAACTGTAGAAACATGTGCCTATGTCTATATCACTGTATCCTCCAATACTATCCAAATTAAAGAGCTGTGAGCTTATTTTTTATAAGATGGCATCCTCTGCTTAGTCAACAAGTTTACAGCTATGGATGGTTTATATCTGTTTCTTTTTTTTTTTTTAAAGATTTCTTAAATTTTAGAATTATATTAAATTATATGACACATATATAGTGTGAGTACAGGGATATGTATGTTACTGCACTTGTGGGGATATCTGGGGACAACATTCAGGAATTAGCTTTCTTCTTCCAAGGTGTTCTGAGGAATCAAACTAAGATTGATCAACTTTGCAAAACAAGAGTTTCAAGTCACCAAACCATGTCTATTGTCCCTGTGTCTTGAATTTGTTTTGTTCTGAGACAAGGTCTTACTATGTGGTCCAGGCTAGGCTCAAACTCATGGCAGTCTTCATGCATCTAGCTTCTGAGGGTTGGGAGTTGCATAGACTTTTTTCTTTTTTTTTTTTTTTTTTTTTTTTTTTTTCCATTTTTTATTAGGTATTTCGCACATTTACATTTGCAATGCTATACCAAAAGTCCCCCATAGCCTCCCACCCCCTCTCCCCTACCCACCCACTCCCCTTTTATGGCCCTGGCGTTCCCCTGTACTGGGGCATATAAAGTTTGCGTGTCCAATGGGCCTCTCTTTCCAGTGATGGCCGACTAGGCCATCTTTTGATGCATATGCAGCTAGAGTCAAGAGCTCCGGGGTACTGGTTAGTTCATAATGTTGTTCCACCTATAGTGTTGCAGATCCCTTTAGCTTCTTTGGTACTTTCTCTAGCTCCTTCATTGGGGGCCATGTGATCCATCCAATAGCCGACTGTGAGCATCCACTTCTATGTTTGCTAGGCCCAGGCATACTCTGACAAGAGACAGCTATATCAGGGTCCTTTCAGCATAATCTTGCTAGTGTATGCAATGGTGTCAGCATTTGGAAGCTGATTATGGGATGGATCCCCGGATATGGTAGTGTCTACATGGTCCATCCTTTTATCTCAGCTCCAAACTTTGTCTCTGTAACTCCTTCCAAGGGTGTTTTGCTCCCACTTCTAAGGAGGGGCATAGTGTTCACGCTTCAGTCTTCATTTTTCTTGAGTTTCATGTGTTTAGGAAATTGTATCTTATATCTTGGGTATCTTAGGTTTTGGGCTAATATCCACTTATCAGTGAGTACATATTGTGTGAGTTCCTTTGTGAATGTGTTACCTCACTCAGGATGATGCCCTCCAGGTCCATCCATTTGGCCAGGAATTTCATAAATTCATTCTTTTTAATAGCTGAGTAGTACTCCATTGTGTAGATGTACCACATCTTCTGTATCCATTCCTCTGTTGAGGGGCATCTGGGTTCCTTCCAGCTTCTGGCTATTATAAATAAGGCTGCTATGAACATAGTGGAGCATGTGTCCTTCTTACCAGTTGGGGCATCTTCTGGATATATGCCCAGGAGAGATATTGCTGGATCCTCCGGCAGTACTATATCCAGTTTTCTGAGGAACCGCCAGACTGATCTCCAGAGTGGTTGTACAAGCCTGCAATCCCACCAACAATGGAGGAGTGTTCCTCTTTCTCCACATCCACGCCAGCATCTGCTGTCACCTGAATTTTTGATCTTAGCCATTCTGACTGGTGTGAGGTGGAATCTCAGGGTTGTTTTGATTTGCATTTCCCTGATGATTAAGGATGTTGAGCATTTTTTCAGGTGCTTCTCTGCCATTCGGTATTCCTCAGGTGAGAATTCTTTGTTCAGTTCTGAGCCCCATTTTTTAATGGGGTTATTTGATTTTCTGAAGTCCACCTTCTTGAGTTCTTTATATATGTTGGATATTAGTCCCCTATCTGATTTAGGATAGGTAAAGATCCTTTCCCAATCTGTTGGTGGTCTTTTTGTCCTATTGACGGTGTCTTTTGCCTTGCAGAAACTTTGGAGTTTCATTAGGTCCCATTTGTCAATTCTCGATCTTACAGAGCAAGCCATTGCTGTTCTGTTCAGGAATCTTTCCCCTGTACCCATATCTTCAAGGCTTTTCCCCACTTTCTCCTCTATAAGTTTCAGTGTCTCTGGTTTTATGTGAAGTTCCTTGATCCACTTAGATTTGACCTTAGTACAAGGAGATAAGTATGGATCGATTCGCATTCTTCTACATGATAACAACCAGTTGTGCCAGCACCAATTGTTGAAAATGCTGTCTTTCTTCCACTGGATGGTTTTAGCTCCCTTGTCGAAGATCAAGTGACCATAGGTGTGTGGGTTCATTTCTGGGTCTTCAATTCTATTCCATTGGTCTACTTGTCTGTCTCTATACCAGTACCATGCACTTTTTATCACAATTGCCCTGTAGTAAAGCTTTAGGTCAGGCATGGTGATTCCACCAGAGGTTCTTTTATCCTTGAGAAGAGTTTTTGCTATCCTAGGTTTTTTGTTATTCCAGATGAATTTGCAAATTGCTCCTTCTAATTCGTTGAAGAATTGAGTTGGAATTTTAATGGGGATTGCATTGAATCTGTAGATTGCTTTTGGCAAGATAGCCATTTTTACTATGTTGATCCTGCCAATCCATGAGCATGGGAGATCTTTCCATCTTCTGAGATCTTCTTTAATTTCTTTCTTCAGAGACTTGAAGTTTTTATCATACAGATCTTTTACTTCCTTAGTTAGAGTCACGCCGAGATATTTTATATTATTTGTGACTATTGAGAAGGGTGTTGTTTCCCTAATTTCTTTCTCAGCCTGTTTATTCTTTGTGTAGAGAAAGGCCATTGACTTGTTTGAGTTAATTTTATATCCAGCTACTTCACCAAAGCTGTTTATCAGGTTTAGGAGTTCTCTGGTGGAATTTTTAGGGTCACTTATATATACTATCATATCATCTGCAAAAAGTGATATTTTGACTTCCTCTTTTCCAATTTGTATCCCCTTGATCTCCTTTTGTTGTCGAATTGCTCTGGCTAATACTTCAAGTACTATGTTGAAAAGGTAGGGAGAAAGTGGGCAGCCTTGTCTAGTCCCTGATTTTAGTGGGATTGCTTCCAGCTTCTCTCCATTTACTTTGATGTTGGCTACTGGTTTGCTGTAGATTGCTTTTATTATGTTTAGGTATGGGCCTTGAATTCCTGATCTTTCCAAAACTTTTATCATGAATGGGTGTTGGATCTTGTCAAATGCTTTTTCTGCATCTAACGAGATGATCATGTGGTTTTTGTCTTTGAGTTTGTTTATATAATGGATTACATTGATGGATTTTCGTATATTAAACCATCCCTGCATCCCTGGAATAAAACCTACTTGGTCAGGATGGATGATTTCTTTAATGTGTTCTTGGATTCGGTTAGCGAGAATTTTATTAAGGATTTTTGCATCGATATTCATAAGAGAAATTGGTCTGAAGTTCTCTATCTTTGTTGGATCTTTCTGTGGTTTAGGTATCAGAGTAATAGTGGCTTCATAAAATGAGTTGGGTAGAGTACCTTCTACTTCTATCTTGTGAAATAATTTGTGCAGAACTGGAATTAGATCTTCTTTGAAGGTCTGATAGAACTCTGCACTAAACCCATCTGGTCCTGGGCTTTTTTTGGTTGGGAGACTATTAATAACTGCTTCTATTTCTTTAGGGGATATGGGACTGTTTAGAAGGTCAACTTGATCCTGATTCAACTTTGGTACCTGGTATCTGTCCAGAAATTTGTCCATTTCGTCCAGGTTTTCCAGTTTTGTTGAGTATAAGCTTTTGTAGAAGGATCTGATGGTGTTTTGGATTTCTTCAGGATCTGTTGTTATGTCTCCCTTTTCATTTCTGATTTTGTTGATTAGGATTTTGTCCCTTTGCCCTCTAGTGAGTCTAGCTAAGGGTTTATCTATCTTGTTGATTTTCTCAAAGAACCAACTCCTCGTTTGGTTAATTCTTTGAATAGTTCTTCTTGTTTCCACTTGGTTAATTTCACCCCTGAGTTTGATTATTTCCTGCCGTCTACTCCTCTTGGGTGAATTTGCTTCCTTTTTTTCTAGAGCTTTTAGATGTGTTGTCAAGCTGCTAGTATGTGCTCTCTCCCGTTTCTTCTTGGAGGTACTCAGAGCTATGAGTTTCCCTCTTAGAAATGCTTTCATTGTGTCCCAAAGGTTTGGGTACGTTGTGGCTTCATTTTCATTAAACTCTAAAAAGTCTTTAATTTCTTTCTTTATTCCTTCCTTGACCAAGGTATCATTGAGAAGAGTGTTGTTCAGTTTCCACGTGAATGTTGGCTTTCCATTCTTAATGTTGTTATTGAAGATCAGTCTTAGGCCATGGTGGTCTGATAGGATACATGGGACAATTTCAATATTTTTGTATCTGTTGAGGCTTATTTTGTGACCAATTATATGGTCAATTTTGGAGAAGGTCCCGTGAGGTGCTGAGAAGAAGGTATATCCTTTTGTTTTAGGATTAAATATTCTGTAGATATCTGTCAGGTCCATTTGTTTCATAACTTCTGTTAGTTTCACTGTGTCCCTGTTTAGTTTCTGTTTCCACGATCTGTCCACTGATGAAAGTGGTGTGTTGAGGTCTCCCACTATAATTGTGTGAGGTGCAATGTGTGCTTTGAGCTTTACTAAAGTGTCTTTAATGAATGTGGCTGCCCTTGCATTTGGAGCGTAGATATTCAGAATTGAGAGTTCCTCTTGGAGGATTTTACCTTTGATGAGTATGAAGTGTCCCTCCTTGTCTTTTTTGATAACTTTGGGTTGGAAGTCGATTTTATCCGATATTAGAATGGCTACTCCAGCCTGTTTCTTCAGACCATTTGCTTGGAAAATTGTTTTCCAGCCTTTCACTCTGAGGTAGTGTCTGTCTTTTTCCCTGAGATGGGTTTCCTGTAAGCAGCAGAATGTTGGGTCCTGTTTGTGTAGCCAGTCTGTTAGTCTATGTCTTTTTATTGGGGAATTGAGTCCATTGATATTAAGAGATATTAAGGAAAGGTAATTGTTGCTTCCTGTTACTTTTGTTGTTAAAGTTGGCATTCTGTTCTTGTGGTTGTCTTCTTTTAGGTTTGTTGAGGGATTATCTTCTTGTTTTTTCTAGGGCGTGGTTCCCGTCCTTGTATTGGTTTTTTTCTGTTATTATCCTTTGAAGGGCTGGATTCGTGGAGAGATAATGGGTGAATTTAGTTTTGTCGTGGAATACTTTGGTTTCTCCATCTATGGTAATTGAGAGTTTGGCTGGGTATAGTAGCCTGGGCTGGCATTTGTGTTCTCTTAGTGTCTGTATAACATCTGTCCAGGCTCTTCTGGCTTTCATAGTCTCTGGTGAAAAATCTGGTGTAATTCTGATAGGCTTGCCTTTATATGTTACTTGACCTTTTTCCCTTACTGCTTTTAGTATTCTATCTTTATTTAGTGCATTTGGTGTTCTGATTATTATGTGTCGGGAGGAATTTCTTTTCTGGTCCAGTCTATTTGGAGTTCTGTAGGCTTCTTGTATGTTCATGGGCATCTCTTTCTTTAGATTTGGGAAGTTTTCTTCAATAATTTTGTTGAAGATGTTTGCTGGTCCTTTGAGTTGAAAATCTTCATTCTCATCCACTCCTATTATCCGTAGGTTTGGTCTTCTCATTGTGTCCTGGATTTCCTGGATGTTTTGAGTTAGGATCTTTTTGCATTTTCCATTTTCTTTGATTGTTGTGCCGATGTTCTCTATGGAGTCTTCTGCACCTGAGATTCTCTCTTCCATCTCTTGTATTCTGTTGCTGATGCTGGCATCTATGGTTCCAGATTTCTTTCCTAGGGTTTCTATCTCCAGCGTCGCCTCACTTTGGGTTTTCTTTATTGTGTCTACTTCCCTTTTTAGGTCTAGTATGGTTTTGTTCATTTCCATCACCTGTTTGGATGTGTTTTCCTGTTTTTCTATAAGGACTTCTACCTGTTTGGTTGTGTTTTCCTGTTTTTCTTTAAGGACTTGTAACTCTTTAGCAGTGTTTTCCTGTTTTTCTTTAAGGACTTGTAACTCTTTAGCAGTGTTCTCCTGTATTTCTTTAAGTGAGTTATTGAATTCCTTCTTTATGTCCTCTACCATCATCATGAGATATGCTTTTAAATCCAGGTCTACCTTTTCAGGTGTGTTAGGGTGTCCTGGATTGGGCGAAGTGGGCGTTCTGGGTTCTGATGATGGTGAGTGGTCCTGGCTTCTGTTAGTAGGATTCTTACGTTTACCTTTCGCCATCTGGCAATCTCTGGAGTTAGTTGTTATAGTTGTCTTTGTTAAAAGATTGTTCCTCTGTTGATTTTGTTACCCTCTATCAGCAGGCGTGGGAGACAAGCTCTCTTCTCTGAGTTTCAGTGGTCAGATCAGTCTCTGTAGGCAAGCTCTCCTCTCTCAGGGAAGGTGTACAGTTATCTGGTGTTTGGACCTCCTCCTGGCTGAAGGTGAAGGCTCAAAACAGGATCTTTCCCAGAAGCTGTGTTGCTTTGGCCAGGAAGGTGGCCAGTTGTCTGGAGTCGAAGATGTCGCCGCCTCAGAAGCTCTGTGGCTCTTGCCGGGAAGGTGGCTGGTTGTCTGGAGCTGAAGATGGTGCCGCCCCAGAATCTCTGCAACTCTCTCGCCTGTCCCAGAAACGGCTGGCACTCTGTATTCCACACGGTCACCCGTGCAGCCTGCCCTCCGCGGAGTCCCGGAGCCAAGAAGGCTCCCGCCGGCGCCTGTGCCACAAACCTCTCAGGCCAGGCAGACCCCCGTGCTCTCACCAGGAAGGTGGCCGGCTGTCTGGAGCTGAAGATGGTGCCGCCCCAGAATCTCTGCGACTCTCTCGCCCGTCCCAGAAACGGCTGGCACTCTGTATTCCACACGGTCACCCGTGCAGCCTGCCCTCCGCGGAGTCCCGGAGCCAAGAAGGCTCCCGCCGGCGCCTGTGCCACAAACCTCTCAGGCCAGGCAGACCCCTGTGCTCTCACCAGGAAGGTGGCCGGCTGTCTCAGACTTTTTTCTATACTGGAAAGAGTTCTCATCTTCATCATTCAAGATTATTCACCGATGTAATAGATGTGAGGCTCTTTTCTGTGTCACGTGTGATGGTTTGAAAGGCTGAAGTCTGTAGACACAGTTAGGTCTGAAGGTGAGTGACAGGATGTCATCTGCCTTTTGCCTTTTCATTTCTCCTTCTGCTCACTGACACACAGCTTTTTGTCCTTTGGTACATGTTTTAAGACAGATAAGACTCCAGATTAAAGCTTATGGTTAAATGGCAGGCTACATTTTCTAATTAATAGTGTCCAAACTTTGAAGAAGAATACGAAATTATTTTATGACGTAAAAAGTGTCAATTTACTCCAACATGTCAGCTTGAAAGTGTTATTAGTCAGGAGGTAATGAAAAAATATCAAAGTATGAAATACTAATGATGATTAAGATATGTCTCAATCTCTTTAAAACGAACAGTAAAAATCAGCAGACCCTGTGGTAAAGTAAGAAAGAGTATTTACAGTGCAGAGAAGGAACTCAAGATAGTAAGGGCATTATAATACATTCAAACTGAAGTCTCAAAGGTAGAAATTAAAGAAACACAGGACATCAATTACACATTTTCATAATTTGCTCGGGTCTTATAAAATTTGAATGGTAGCAAGAATATTTGAATATCCAAATTAATTTCTTGCTAGTAAGATTAATTATACATACACCTGTGTATGCATGTGTTTCTAAATAGTTATTTTCCACCTACTCGATCTGTATAAAGTTACTTACATGCATATGTTTTCAGGACTATTTGTTTGGTATTTGATAATCAATTATGTGTTCTTCCCTAAGAAAATTATTTCACCCAAAGTATGCATTTACAATATAATCTCCCTATTGATTAATTAAAACCAAACTGACTTGGACCCTTAGATATGTATACAAAGTTCCTTTGTTTGTGCCACATATAGTGCAGTATAATCATAAGAGTGGATTTCTGGCATGTTCATAAGCCCTACTCATTCGCATCAAAAAGAAATTACACAAAACATGGCAAGTGCCACTGTCTTAGATTAGATATTCACAAGAATACTCTTTGGAACATTGTTCTGACAAGATATTGAGAGAACTCTTGAGAATTGTGCCTGCAAAATGAAAGGATTAGTAGTAAGACAAGTATTTCAAAGAAAATATAATATTTGGAATCATGTATTTCATGCATTTGTGGCAGCATGCATACTGTAGATTTACAATACTGAGAAAAGGTCTTGAAAGTAAATAATTATATACCATAAAAGCCTGTTTTAAAATTTGAAACTGCTCTCAATCATGTGTAAAAATTAGATTTTGTGAGAAATATCAAGGGGGATAGATTTAAAGTAATATTAACAGAGGTGGGTTAGAGTAATAGGAGAGAACTTTCCCAGTAAACATGAGGCTTTGTACTTGATTTCCAACATACACATATGTGAGCACACACACACATGCACAAAATAAATTTAATAATTAATTTGATTGGTCACATATACATACTTGGGAAAGCACTTTATATTCCATATGTACAACTAATATAATATCCTAAACAACATGTAAATCATATTCTATATTTTGTATATAATATATATTTATTGTACTACAAAGTTATTATACTATTAAATACTCTGGGAAATGACAGTCACAGTCATAAACATGATTGTATAATGCCTATAATATGTATTGAATTAATTAGTTAGTTTCAAATTTACTTTACAGGGCTTGGGTTTCTTTTTATTAACCTGTAGATTGTAGTTGCATTTTAATTTTTGAACATGCAGGTTAGTGTTTTTTTAGATTCAGGATTTATATGACAGCAGTAAGCTACCAGCAGAAAATTTACCTCAGAGTTTGAATTTTGGTCTTTTTGTAGGTAAAGGAGCCACAGTATGTTTTTCTCCTGGGATTCTGGGTGGTCTGCTTGCTGCAGCTCTGAGACAGTCGTGAGGTCACTGTGGGAGAAGTCTGATCTCACAGTGGACTGTGCTGGTAAATGGAGATTTAGAATGTGTTAAGCATGTTTAGTGAGGAAACCTGAGTAGATCCCTATGTGCTGTGGATTTGGGTAGGGGAATGGCACCTCAGCATACATCCGTGAGCATCTGTGAATGCCCGTCTTGTTGATATTGATCTCTCTATTCAACATCCTAGGAATATTATTAGTGTACTTGAAGAGTAAATATGAGCTGATATGCAACATAATTTCTGGAATATTTTCTGGAGTCCTTCATTATTAACGTCATACAGATTCACAGGAGCCCCAGAAAGGAAGGAGGGGAGCCCAGGCCTTGATCATAGTTGGTGATTAGATAGGAAGACTGCATATTCTCACAGGGATCATAGCAGAACTTCAAGCAGAACTTTTCTCTGAAGACTCTTTTACTGCCTAAGGCACAATCATATACCTAAATTATACAGGTTATCTGAGGTGCCTTAATGGGTTTAAAAATACTTTGAAACTATCTACCTTGCTTGGGGAAAAGACTAAATCTAAATTTTCCTACAAGCAAAATATTAACAAAATACCATTCCTTTCATAAAAATATGAGATTGTGTGCAGTAATAATCAGACTCTTTTTGTATAAGATGAATGACAGTAGATTGTTTATATCAAGGTTAGCCTTTATTCTCTGATATGTATTTATAAGATATCATACATACATAAGATATTTGTTTGTTTTCAAGAAGCATTTGCTACCTGTTTTCGAAATAAGTGTTGTATTTTAACTCTATCGATTCATGTAGCAAAGTATTGGACAATAGAAATAGTGTCGAGAGCAAAAGAATGGTGGCACTCAGAAGTTTTTATGAACTTTCTCCTTTGCTACTCCATGTCGACCTAGTAGCACTGATTCAAGATCTTTCCATTTGAAGACACTACAGATTGTACACAAAAAAGTCCACGTTCTAGGTGATCAAGTCCATAGGCTTCAGATACAGAGAAGTCAACAAGTACAACAATGTCTTCTTGGAGTTGGGAATAGAGTCAGTGTTAGAATGTGAAATAATCTGTAGGAGCTCCAGAGGAAGACATAACCAGAAGTGTAATCTGGAAGGTGGGCTGAGAGAAAATTGGGTGGTGGCCAGTTTTGAACAACATCTACCAGAAAACTGAATATGGAGAGTGTGGCTTTCCCCTGGAGAAGATAGTGCTTTGGATAGGTGAGAAACAGCCACTCTGGGCTAAGATAGACAGTAAGCTCTGTGGACTGCAGAGAGGGGAGAAGAGGACATAGCAATCCAATGGACAAATTGTAAGCTATTGATAACGCAAATGCTGTTTTCAAACACTGACTTGAGAAAACACAGGTTAAAAAAAATTCAATGAGATAGAATGACCATGAGATTTCACTCATCTTTATCTGAGCTATTAGACAAGCAGACATCTTCAATGGAAGTTTTTCAGTCCTAGACATGTTGGGTGCAGCTGACATATTTTAGAAGTTTAGCATCTCTGCTACAGTTGGCTGCTTAAGTATATTAACTGATTCAAACAACCTAGTCCATGGTCTTAAAATCCTTCTAGAGTCAAATATTTCTCAGTTCAATCTAGTTTTCACATAAATTCCTTGGCATATTCTTTTCTGTATTTATTAAATTCTGTCTCAGTCAAGTCTGTCGAATGTGAGTAATTACACTAATATGCTGTGTTTGTGTGGTCCTTTTTATTTACCATGTCATTTCTAATACATTATGTCATCTGAAAGCAAGTAGAAATATACATATAGTTTCTGACATTTGGGGAGAAAGATGTATTTGCACAGCTGTCTGGTAGGGAGGTTTGCTGTAATCAAGTATATTCCCTATGCACCTGGTTTCCTCATTTCACATGGCTCTTCAAACTTTTTGCTCCACTTTTTTTGACAATAGCAACTTTTAAAAATTACACTTTAACGTGAAGCTTGGAAAAAAACACAGTTATTTCTCTCTGGTGATTGATTCTTTCCCTTTCCTAAATACAGCTACCTTTAACATTTTAGTGGAGAGGAATTCTAAGATCTGTGGAAGTATCTTCTGTGGACATTTATGATTTAAAAAATAGGTTTATTTATTTTATGCTGGGTATATGAGCCTTTTCCTTGGGTTTATGTTGTGCAGCACATGTGTGCCTTTGGCAACCAGAAAAAGTTTTGAGATTCACTGGAGCTGAAACTACAGGTGTTGTGAGCCACCGTGTGGATTCTGGAAGCCAAATATTGGTCGCCTGCAAGAGCAACAAGTGGTCTTGATCATTGCGACACCTGCCAAACCCTCTTCTGTGGAATTTTTCCTCACATGTGGTCTTTCTCCCTTACACTTTTCCAGATAGCTGTGTAACTCCTAGCAATGAATCTTCCTTTCTCTGAAGTAAGAATGTGACTAAACCCAAAATCTGATCCATGAATTCAGCCTCCTCTGGAAACTGCTGTTTCAGTAACAGCACCCGCCTCTGTCTGAGATGGCAAAGCTCAACAGGACTGAGCTTTACAGAGATCAGTTCTTCTCTTTATTCAGGTGAAAACGCAGGTGTTTCACACTTGTGGATGATGATGCCTTGTAAAGACAGGTTATTTCTTCAAAACTCCATGTCCATTTCTGTGTCACCATCTTAGTTTTATACTTTGGAGATACATTTAAAATCACCTTAGGCTTGTAGTGACTTCATTTTCAACAGAGTGGCTTGCTTCTCACAAATTTCATGTTTGGTGCAAGCTTAGTGGTCATTGAACAACAGAGTGGGTAAAATTCCTTTAAGCAGTGAATGCAGAGTACAATGAATTTATATCGATGTACTGGCTTTACTGGAAGGAAGGCTCCACTGTCGTTCCTCATTTCATTCCATCTTCTGAAGAATAGCAAGAGTAGCAGTCTTCGCCTCCTCAGCTGTGGCCTAAGCAGCCTCACAATGACCGTCTCGTCTGTCCTACCTGAACGTTAGCTATGAAAATCATTTTACTTAGACTGTAAGTTTACCTCGTAGGTGGTAGATGCCATGTCGCAGTGGTTAAGAGCACCTGCTGTTCTGGAAGAGGACCCAGGATCACATTCTAGCATCCACATAAAGACCTTCAAATGCCCATAATTCCAGTTTCAGAGTATGGGATGCTCTCTTCTGGCTTCCATGGACACCAGGCATGCCCATGGTGTATTCACACGTATCAAATACACAAATCTTTAAGAAGTTGTTATTGAAAGTAGCATCTACTTATTTCTTCCTTGTTCATTTATATTTATTTAAAATTTGTAATGACTTTCGAGGCACTTAGACATATTCTATCAGAAAAATAATAAATGGAAAAGCTAAATAACTTACCCAGAGTGACACAGATATTATTTTGTCCTAGCCTATGTGATTTCTTTAATCCATGCTAGGATTACCCGTCATACTGAGCTCATCCTCCTGTGAATCCCTGCTTATGCTTTCACAGTCTCTCCCTGCTTTAATTTATGGACATTCTTTGAGGTGCAATATAAACAGACCTCCAATTCACAGTAAGATTGGCTTTTGAGCCCTTTTCTAAGTCTATTATTGAAATGATGGAATTAGCTTTGCAACAGGAAAGTACTACTTAAAGTGGTCACTGAGAATACAAAAATAAATAAATAAATAAATAACCAGTAAATAGAAATTCTTCATTTAAGAGACAACATTTGGATATTTCATCTGTACTGCTTCAGCATTCTGGTAAATTAAATGTGTATTTGTGAGCCAGCTCAGGGATGCAAAAATGCTTTTAAAATATAAGTTCATGAGAAAATACACTCTGTGGCTAATGAAGAGCAAGCATGTGGGAACAGTGGAAGAAATGCAAACAAAGAGACAGAGAGAGAAGGCTTCCAACTGCAGCTGCATCAGCTGTTGTTGAAAAGAATTCTTGTGCAACAGACAGACATTTCCCAGTGCTGTGTAGGTAGAGCAAGACATTATGCAGAGGGAGCAGCAGGAGCCTGGGAGGCCAGTTCTAACTCACTAGGACAGAGGAAGAGAATGTGTTGACTAGTGAAGTACACAAATACTTATGGACTGCTTGTTCATAAGATAACACACATATAAGTCTTATTTAACAAATTATCAAGCCATCCTAGAAACACAGATAAAATTTTTGCCTGAAGTCTCAATATTTTTTTTGCCATGTGGTAAAGAGTAATAATAATTTTCCCATGCTGTGCCCTCCTTCTTTCCTCAATTCATCAATCATTTATTCATTTATTGTTTCAATAAATCTGAGTGCAGTCTGTGACCTCTATTTAGTTTATCAAAGAAGATAAGTTAAAATGGCAATGACACTCAGAAGGGTTTTGATAGTTGGAGAGGGTATGAGCTGAAGAAGAACATCAGAACCAAGTTTGATTTAAGAGTAAAAATCTTAACAGAGAAAATAACTTTTCTATGAATTTCATGGTCACTGGCTTGGAAGCACAGGGCCAAGTGACTGCACTGCTTGTGAGCACTTTCTTATCTTGGGCAGTTCCTGGAAATATTCACTAATATAAAGTACTCCCAGTAGCAAAACTAATAAGGTGCTTATTGGAATTATGAAAGTTAATATTTGTAAACATGTCTAGGAAGACTACATAAAGAGACCATGAGGATTCGTTGGTAGACTTTGGACATTGGTTAGAAATTGAGAGTTGACAAGGAGACAAGTATGTTGTTTGGCAGACTGCAACATATCTAAAAGTTTGGAGAGGGTTGTCAAAAGAACCATATTGGGAGACTGAAAAAAAAAAAAAAGAAGCAATATCATTAAGTGTAGGGTAGGAAGAGCGGTCGATGGGGTTTCCAAAACAAGTGTCAAGTAATGAAGGGTTTTTGAATTCATAAATAAGCTTTGATTAATCCTATTGTCCACGGGCACAGGGAAGATAATCAGATTAGATAATGCATTTTTAAACATCAGTGTGTGGAGTACTCAAAAGTGTGTATGTGTGTGGCATTGTACCTGCATCTAAATGTTCATGTGTGGTCACAACTAGAAGCCAGAGCACTGAGTCATCTCCTCAGCCCCAGATT
This sequence comes from Mus musculus, assembly GCF_000001635.26. Lineage (NCBI taxonomy): Eukaryota > Metazoa > Chordata > Mammalia > Rodentia > Muridae > Mus > Mus musculus. Next base: position 116,458,435 of record NC_000080.6, on the reverse strand, counting down.
TTAAGAGCATCATATTATATGCTGAGAAAGGAGATCGGGAGCTGAAGAATGTATCTTAGAGAGAAGTGGCTAGAAACATTTGAAAATGATGGAGACAGTAGATATAAAGATAACAAATCGTGAAAATGGGATCCATGTTTCTGAATGTAAAATTGCATATGGTGTTTGCTTAATGATGAGTTAAGATGCTGGTAGGTTTGATGACTGACTTAGAGAAGGTATGATAGATGGATGTCATTGACAAAGGAACACTGTATGTGGTGGGTGGATAGAGTGGAGGTTTGAAGGTATACAAGGTGTCATTTGAATATCCAAGGAAATTAAGAAGGGTCTACAATGTGGAGATACTTGTCAGTCAATTAAAAGAAAGATTGTGAGAGTTTTGATGAAAATCCATTAGAAGAACACAATGAAGTAATGGGTATGCAATGGGATTCTTAAAATGTGGATTGACATGTGGGATTGACAGAAGAGGAGAGAGCTTGGGACAATATCAAGCATTGATGCTGAGCATGGACCAGACTTAGTGGTGTCACAGAGATTAGAAGGACAGAGTAGGAAGAAAGAGCTCTACACACAGCTCTTGTTTTGTTTTGTTTTGTTTTGTTTTTAGGTGGTAGGAAGGGCAATGTTGAAAATTGCTTAGACGTAAAGTAAAATTAAAACTGAAAAGTGTGTAATGAATTTACCCACAAATAGCTCTAAAAATTTTAAGCTAGAAGGTTCCTCCCTTACCCACAATGAATAGAATAGTAAGTGATACTGCACTTTGTGTTCTGAATTTCATTAAATCCTTTTTCTTTGCCAACACCTACCTACCCCAAGGGGATGACTCTGGAAACATAATCTATACTCCTACAGAAAAGTAGGAAAGCATATGATCTCAATGAAAAAAACAAAACACCAGTCAATTGGTGATTAAAGCTAAACTCTTATTCATAGAAAGCAATTCATACGCACAGCCTCCTTGAGCTGAAATAGATTTCACAGCTCAGTTTATCAATGAGGGAATTTGATTTCTGTAAAGGCCTCCTAAACTAACTTCCCATGTATTTGTTCTCATAACTTTCTTATTCCTTTGCTGTGTGCTGGATTTTAAACATCTTTTCAGTGACCAAGAAGTTCAGAAACAGACACTGCATGAGAGTAATTTGAACCAACCCAAGTTAAGCATATATATATATATATATATATATATATATATATATGATCATGTCACAATGGTTTTTGGTTTTGTTTTGTTTTTAAAAGAATAAAGTGTTTTCTTCATTCTTCATATATATACATATATATGAATATACATATATATGAATATACTTATATATGAATATACTTATATATGAATATACTTATATATGAAGAATGAAGAAAACACTTTATTCTTTTAAAAACAAAACAAAACCAAAAACCATTGCGACATGATCACGGAATTGTAAATAAAAGTTATCCCGTGTGGATTTTCAGGTCAGTGTGAAATGAAATAATGACCACGACAACTAAACCACTGTCAGGTCTAAGAACAGAAAATCTAGTCCCCCAGAGGTGCAGGAAATACAGGGCCCATCTTGAAAATATGGGTGCCTTTTGTGCAAAGGCTCATTTTGCATCTCTAAATTATTCCTTGCTACTAAGCAGCAAACTAGCAGGAAAGCAGTCCAAACAAAGCCCACGGAAACTCAACTGCAGCTCTTCCCCTATGTGATCTGCGTACCGTGCTTTAGAAGGAACTGCGTTCGCCAGTGGGTTCGAACGCATATTATTTTTGAATCAACCCTTCCTTTTTTCCAAGTTCCTAATACTTCTCATTCGAGTCGCACACTTGAATGCTAGAAGTTCTCTCTTATTCATCAAATACCTCAAGCTGTTCCTGTCAAGTTTCTCAACTCATTTCCTACAGATATTCCACACAAAAATGTAGCCAAAAAAACTTCTCTGCCAGGTATGAGCCCATCTGAATAAAGAACACAGGAGCCAGGCATTTTGCAAGGAAGGAAATGGACTGGAAACCTGTGCGTCTGCAGTGCCTGCCGAGTGTTGACTTTGTACCAGCTGTCAAGCCCGACTTCCAGCCATCTGACTATTCATCGTCCTCTTTCCCAGATTCCCTCACTAATAAGGGCTAGCTCCTTCCCCAGTAAAGAAAGTTGTATCCATTAGAAGACTGCTGCTGGTTCCTGCCTTCCTTTCAGTCAGGATAAAGGCATTTAATTTTAATAGTCAGTTAAAGTTTGTTTACAGGAACATATGAAACAAGCAACTAAAGAGTTTCTTATAAAATTAAGCACATTAAAGGAAAGAGAATAAGAAGCAGTTGGGCAAGGTGTCTGTTACCTAAATGGAATGTTCCATAAAAATGTTTTCTTCTCACCAAAATGTTCATTCATGTAGAATACTTAACAAACACTGTAGACAAAGCAAGGACTCTTTTGTATTAAAAAGGTTTTATTCTTGTTGTTGTTGTCCCGAATGTCTCAAGAATAACTGACATGGTTTGGAAGGCTCAAGTAAAAATAAAATATGCTAAAATGTTTGCTTTATTTACTTACTTTCTGGGCTGGTGGGGTAAATATTAGCCCTGTTTCTCAAACCTGTGGGACACTTGTGTGTTTGCCTCACTTTAAAATGTGCTGAAGAAGGAGAAATATGGTGACCTTGGAAGTAAAACCTAGAGAGCAACATGCAGACAGCATGGAGAAGCTTCTGGAAGGCGGTAGCCACTGCAGCCACTGACTGCAGCCCCTGCAGCCATTAGTCCTATTCTCACTAAGTCTCCAAATATTTTTGGATCATATACTGAGGCTACCAAATGTCATATATTCAAAATTATGAATGAAATACTTTGACTGATTCTCTTACTTAAACTAATTATGTAGACATTTCATAGACGTCACCATGGAACTTAGAAAGCTATGCAAACAAAAGGCTGAACTTCATGGTGTCCTAGTTATTAGTTTTTATATTTTATGCAGGGAAAATGATAGATGAATAATATCTTGACAAAAGGAAATTTAAATATTAGAAGGATTATACAGATTCAATCAGAAAACAGTATATGTATCACCTCATCACCCAACCTTGAATATTTGTACTCTTAATAACAATTAAAGTTCTGGATTTGTTAGCCATAACCCACTTGTGAATATTTGTTTACAACACTATGCTGTAGCAGTAAAAAATACCAACAACTTATTCTCTCTTAGAAACAGTAGAGGTAAGAACAGTAAATAATGGCAGACACATTTGAAACCAAGGGTGATTTACATATCTAGAGTCAGATGGTTTCATGGAGGACAGGAAGCAGGAAGGTCAAAAGAAAGGTGACAGTGACATACAATTCGGTGTGATTAGGGAAAGGCAGAGTGATGATATAGAAAACATTAAGGTGAAGAGTTTCTATTTAAGGCAATTTCAGCCTTTACAGAAAACCAGGAAGCCAAGTTACCCACTGGGAATAAAATGGGAAGGGATGCACCTGGGACTGGAAATAGCACCATGTATGCAAGGTTGGCACTGTTGTCAGCTGTCAGTCAATTTCTATATAATAATGAGTATGACCTTGCTTACTTCAGTTTATTCTGTAGAAATGTATCATATATATGAGAGAATGCTTTATAAAGACTGAGCATGGTTGCATCTATGTACATTGCTTGGCATTTATTGGTTATGAGTGATTGCTAGCTGCTATGACTGTAAGCATTAAAAGTTGGGGAATCATTTGGAAATGACTAAGGAATACAATGGACAACCAACTTACAATGACTAGAGGGTTTCAGAAAGAATGGTTGGCATATCAGGTAGTATGGTTCAGAAAATATCTCCCTCCTTACAACCCAGGTAGCCCTCTACTGATGCTCTAATAAAGCTCACTAGCTTTTTAATTTCTTGTATATGCAATTTTATAAAAGTCCAACTTGATTGGAGTTGCTAGATTCTAGAAGACAAGGGCAGTAACTTGTTTTCAAATATTTAGGACATTTGAGATTGTCAAAATAATGGTTGCTTACTTTATTTTTTGAATGAATGAATGAATAGTACTTGTTGAAATGCAAAGAATAGATGAAATATTTTAATAGTGTTAAGATAACTGTGTCTTTGAGCATTCTTAAAATATTTCCTCTGTGGTTTTACTTTATGTAACATATAGTATTAATAATATATGGCAAAGCTTATAAAATCCTCAAATAGAAATTTTTCAAGGCAGGAATATTCTAGTGTTTTTGAAAATACAAACTATGAGTTTATGTATTTTTATTCTTCTTGTAATACAATAACATAATTTGACTCTGTGTGTGTGTGTGTGTGTGTGTGTGTGTGTGTGTGTGAGGATTTAAAAAATTTTGGTTAGACCACTCTAAATCTTGATTCATTTTTTTATAACTCATTATAGGAGCTCCATACTTATAGTTATGATTCTTTAATATTAAAGTAAACAAACTCAGGGCTCCCTGATCACAGGTAATTAGTGCAGGGGTAGGTAGATGATTTTCATAACTCAATACCTGGCTACATAGTGTGTGAAGTTTACTTACTTAGTAAATTAAAGTTTGGAGATAGGGAAACTAGACTAACAATATGCAGACACTTGATTTAGCTTTTACAAATTTCAACGCCTCAGGATCCCTGCTTGGCTAAGTCAAGAAGAGAAATGGAAGCCGTTGTCTTGTCCTTCATGTGCTGGTTTGTTCCTTCCCTAGGAGAGCTGGCAGGGCTTTATGCCCCACGCTGTGCAAACATCCAGAAAATTTTCCACACAGCCTTGTTTTCTCTTCTAGCTGGTTTTAGCCTTTCTGAGCTTTGAAATGAGAGTATCCTTGGGATGTTATAGAACAATAAATTTAAGTGACAGTGAGTCCGGAAAGGAAGAAACCAGCACTGGTCAAGAACAGCTGCAGAAGTATTCCTGGTCATTGTAGAAGACACAGGTCATGCTCCATGTCCCTAAATCTTCCCTAAACTAGCTTTCCTGTCATTCGGCAAACAAATCCCAAAATTTAGTGCTAATTTTATGTTTTTCTCCTCTTACTCCTCCTGCTCTGTCAACAGGCTTCATTGCTATAATTTATAGATGAAACTAAAGTCCAAACAGGGAAATCAAGTGGCTCAAGTCTATAGATTAAGTTACACATAGATCCAGGTTAAATGACTGTTTCCCATGAATGCTCCAATCAGCACTTTAAATTTATGCTGCATGAATCATAAAATAATGAACCAGCATGGAGCCTTGTATGTAACAGGCACATTAAGAGAAGACATTCTTCTTACAGTCACTCCTTGGTATCCATAGAAGCCTGATGTGACAATCCCCAACAAACTCTAAAATTAATGTTTGCTTAAGTTGCTTGCTCAATCATATAAAAGAATGACACTGATACATATTCCACCATACCCAACATCTCCATAAAAGTCTTAAAGATCTTCTTGTTACTTGTTATTGCTGTGACTGAATACCCAAGATAAACAACTATAAAGAGATTTGGTTTTGGTTTATAAAAAGTGGTTAACTCATTCCCATGCTTCTGGACCAGTGTTCAGACACAGTGCTATGGGAAGGCACACAGGGAGAAGGAGAATAACTCACCTGGGGATAGCCAGGAAGAAGAGGGAGCAGGCAAGACAAAGTCGCCTTCAAAGGCCTTGCCCACCAATAATCTATTCTCTTACTTCTTTTAGCAATGTTTATAGTTTACCTGTTGAAGATTTTTTTCCAGGTAGTACTAATCTCTCCTCTCTGGCATCTTCTCTCATGCATGTGTTTGTGTCCTACTGAGATTAATTAGGATTGCTTTCATGAGTGTGGATGATCAACTATATACTGGAGGTGTTGGGCAGTTTCCTATAATACTGAGAAAGATGGCTCAGCAATGCATTAAGTGCCTAGTTACTCAATGAGGGAGAGGGTCTCAGTAGGCTGTTCCTATCCTTGCTGGAATGTTGATGGGATTTTTTTTTTGTGTGCAGGAGTTGTGTAAGAAACCATAATTTCTGTGTGTGCATGATTCCAATGTCCAAATCATGACCAAAAGGCAGCGTTTCATAGTATCCTCCCCACCCTAGACTCTATCACTCTTTCTACACTGTTTTCACAATGTTTCTTTTCAAAGATCCTCAGCCTTTTACCGTTTCCCATCCAACCTCCTAGTATATCTCATAAGTTCTGTTTCCAAAATGTCTCACAACTGACCATGGTTTACTTACTCTGTAACTACACTGGAGTCTGCATTTGGGACATTAGATTCTAGCACCTATCAATCATCAACATCCCCAGCAAATTTTAATGTAGGATTATTTTGTTTTTATTTCTCACATCTATCTATCTATCTATCTATCTATCTATCTATCTATCTATCTATCTATCTATCTATCTATCTACCTATCTAACTAAAAAACTGCTAAAATAAAACTCCACACACATGAATGACAAATTTCTGACCACAACTGCGATCTGATTTCCCTCCCTTATTTCTACTCCTATGCCGTGCTTCATCCACTCAGACATCATGCTTTCCTCTAATAATATAAAATGTTCCTTGCTCCAGGCTTGTCTAAGTAGGGGATTTCCCTGCCTGGAAGGCAACTCTCTCCCTTTATCATCCGCTTCAGCAGTAATCTCCTCACATGGCCCTTCTTCATGAAGTCTGACTTTAATCTTGCTTTCTGAAACACAGCTCCCCATATCCTTTATCTTTATCTACACATTGTCTTGTCTCTTTCAAAGGAACCAGTTTGATGTCATGCACTACATATATTTTTTTTCAATCAGAACTAGGCCTCCAAATTTGAGTGATGACTTCTGGTGAAAGAAGCATCTTGGGAATTGGATCAGCATCTGCCATACGACCACATTCAAAGACAAAGACAAGAAATGGGTTTAAGATTTCTGTTTCAAAATTATTGTTCTTATGACGCTTATCATTAATGTATTTTGTTACAATGCAATCTGTGCTTTGGGTTCTCTAAACATGCATATTTGACATATTTTAGGGCTTATGTAGTTAAAGTATTTTAAATATATTAAGTATTAATATAAGTCAAGTATTAAGTAAATGAGTAGGTAATTAAGTAATGAATTAATAATTAAAATATATTAAGTATTAATAATATGTGATTTCCTCTAATTATGTTTAAATTAAAAATTCTTCAGATGTTTAAAAAGAAAAGTTGGATAATGCATATTTTTAAAAGTTACATGCTTAAAGGACATAGACTGATGTATGTTTATTTCTTGAGATAACACCACTGCAGAGACTAAGTGATGGTCTCATGGTCTTAGGCTATCTTTCAGAGGTAAAAGTTTTTGTTTGATTAAGTCTATGTAAAGTATTTGTTTTTTTTTCTTGTATTGTTATTATGGTTAATCTTCCCTGTTAACTTAGTTGGATTTTCAATCACCTGGAGAAAGGTGAGGAGACTTCCAGAAAGGTTTGATTGGGGAAGAAACATTTTACTTGTGCGTATCACCACCTCTTAGGCTTAGACAGAATCAAACGTTTTAGGAATAGAAACCCATCAGGATAGCACAGCTAGGAAATCACCATCTATCCAAGCATGGAGACCTGCAGTCCAAAGTTCACCAGTCAGACAAAAAGTGGTCTCGAGCTGGAGAGATGCAGCGATTTACATCCCATCAATGGACAGAAGCTGCTAACCCCTGGGGTTGAATTAGGAAAAAGTTGGGAGAAGCTGAGGAGGAGAGAGACCCTAGAGGAAGACCAGCAGCCTCAATTAACCTGGACCCCCAGGATCTCTCAGACACTGAGCCACCAACCAGGCAGCATACACCAGCTGATATAAGGCCCCAACACACATACAACAGAGGACTGCTAGGTCTGGACACAATCAGAGAAGATGCACCTAACCCTTGAGAGACTTGGGGCCCCAGAGAGTGGGGAGGTCTGGTGGGGTTGGGGATAGGGGTGGGAACATCGTCTTGGAGACTGGGGTGGGGGGCGGCGTGGTGTGGGATATGGAACAATCGAAGGGTGGACCAGGAGGGGATAAAGTCTGGACTAAAGAATAAATAAATAAATAAATAAATAAATAATAAAGTGGTCATGGTGGTATATATCAGGAGGATCCGATTCCAGAGTTTACTGCAGGTCACTCTAGGTAACCACTGAGCTCTGGTTCCAGTGAGAAATTGTTATTAAAAATTAGATTCAGACTCACAGATAAGACAGACACAAGGTTGACCTCTGGGCTTTGTGCATACTGTCACGTATATACGTATATACATACTGTCACTTGTACATAAATACAGGCACCTGTACTCATGTAAACACATTAAGTTTGTGAATTCTTGCATGCACACACACACACACACACACACACACACACACACACACACACACACACACAGAGAGAGAGAGTCACTTGTGTGCTAGCTCTTCATTTCCCAGTACTTTCTGTCCTCCATGAAGAGTCTCCTGCAGCAGAGAGCCTCTCCACCATGCTGTTCTGCTTCTAGCTATTGATTACCAGAGACAAGTTTCCATGAATTCAATCACTTGAAACTGTGAGTTAAAATAAGCCCTCCTTGAGCTGTTTCTGCTGTGTATTTGGCCACCATGACAAAGATAATCAACACAGCTGTCTGTGCTTTGTCATCTCAGAATGCCTTCCCTAAGCAAAGGTTCCACAGATCCTGTCTTTAGTGGCCTATTGGCATTTTTGTAGCTTTTATTTTATGCCTACATCTGAGATAGATGCTGAGGTAGGAGTTCAAGATACAGATTAAATTTATATATACATCTAATGCTCAAGGATACTTTTTTACAAAAAGTTTTTGTTTGATTAAGTCTAAGCAGTGTTTTCTACTGAATTGCTCCTGTAACCTTGTTAAAAACCAAACCCAGACACTATTGCTGATGCCAAGAAGTGCTTGCTGACAGGAGTCTGATAGAGCTGTCTCTTGAGAGGCTCTGCTAGAGCTTGACCAATACAGATGCAGATGTACACAGCCATCCATCAGACTGAGCTTAGTGACCCTAGTGGAGGAGTTAAGAGAAAGGACTGAAGGAGCTGAAGGGGTTTGCAACCCCATAGGAAGAACAACAATATCAACTAACCAGAACCCCCAGAGCTCCCAAGGACTAAACCACCAACCAAAGAGCACCCATGGCTTCTGCTACATATGTAGCAGAGGATAGCCTTGTCCGAAGTCTATGGGGGTGGAAGCATTGGTCCTGTGAAGGCTGGATGCCACAGTGTATGGCAATGCCAGATCAGGGAGGCAGGAGTGGGTGAGCGGGTGGGGAAGCACCCTCATAGACGCAGAGTGAGGGGGGATGAGGTAGGGGGCTTGAGGAGGAGAAACTAGGAAAGGGAATAACATTTGAAATGTAAATAAATAAAATAACCCCTTCCAAAAAAGCCTTCTTGGGGTCTGTATTCTCACAGTTGATCCTTGCATGTGTTTGTCTACTTTGATAGAAGCATTACTTACTTAATTACTGCTCTTCGCCTAAGTCAGAGTGTAAGCGTTTTCTACCATTTCTTTGAAATTGTTCCAATTATCCTAAAATTTCTTGTAATTCTATATTAATTTTAGTTTCTGTTAATTCCTGTAACACTCTAAGGTTGATTCTTAGAAACAGGAACATTATATATCTCTTTCCTCACGTAGGCTTCTAGTTTCCCCTTGGCCAGGTTTGTAGCTCTTACTGTTCCAGGCTCACATTTCAGGCAGTTTTTACTATTTTCTCAAAGAGAGCTATTGTTTATATTACACGGAGGAAAGTTTTCACTAAAAATATTGTAACATCTTGGCCTCATCCATATCCTCAAGCACACACCTGTCACTTTGTAACTGAGTTCACTGAATGGCTCATGCTGATGAGTTCCCATAAACAAACCTACCCCAAGTGTTTACAGAAACCTTGTTTGGGATTTGGGGAATCCAGGGTGGCAGTCAGAAGCAGTGGGAATGTTATGTAAACAGTGATAACCCTCGAGAAACTGTGGAATGTTAGCCTATCTGATTACTGGAATTTCATGAGAGAACATGGTGTTTATTTAAAATGTGGTGTTTGCCTTGGATTATGGGTAACCAGCGTCAGAACCAAAGGATTTTGAACCATGTTCCCTGGCTTGAATTTGTATTCATTAGTTAATTTTCTCAGTAAATTTCAACATTTCACAAGAAACGGAAGTTTGTTTCAAACAAATAAGTGTTTGTTGGCATTGCTCAGGTGCCTCGGACTTCTGACCAGCAAACATTAATGAAATGCAACCAGAGCAATAAAGACCTGTTATACATGGTCAGGGGAAATGGAAACATAGAGGTGCTATCCTACAGTATGAGGTCTGACTGGTCAATATTAGAAATGGAAGAGTTTCACTATCATTATTCTTTCTAATATTTTTATGAATTAATTATTGTATTTATTTGCATCCCAACCATTGCCCTTCCCCAAGTCCTACCTCACAGAGTACTTCCCTCCATCCCCATCTTTCTTATATGATAGAAAATCCTTCTTTTCTCATAATAATTAGTATAAAGAGCATTAGAAGATCACTTTTTCTATTCAGAGGAAAATCAGGAATGGTTTATTTAGAGAATTTCAAAGATAAAAATTTTGAAACAATTTAGAATTTTGGGAAACCAGGAAAGGGATAATACTTAAAATGTAACTGAAGAAAATATCTAATAAAACCAGTAGAAGAAAACATGGAAAAATTTTAAATTATATAAAAAGTGTTGCACAAAAGTAATAATATCAAATTATATTTTTTTATGAAAAGAAAGCTAACTTTGTATGTTGATACTGGATTCCAAAAGGCAGAGACTATTAAGAAAACAATTCTATTTAAAATTTCACAAGAAATGTAATCTATTAGAAAAATGCCTCCAAGATGATTTGCGAATTTGAAACTATAGGGCATACACCAGCTGATATGAGGCCCCCAACACACATACAGTAGAGGACTTCCAGGTCTGTGTTCATTCAGAGATTATGCACCTAACCCTCAAGAGACTGGAGGCCCCAGAGAGTTTAGAGGTCAGGAGGGGTGAGAGGTGGGGGCATCCACGTGGGGATGGGGTGGGGTGGGGAGGAGGTGTGGGATATAGAGCAGTAGGAGGATGGATGGAGAGGGGCAGGAAATGGAATATGGACTGTAAAAAGTGATTTACAAATTAAATTTTAAAAAGATTACAATAAAATTTTAAAAACATAGAGGATACATGAGCATATCTCTTAACCACTACAGAATTCCTTCTTAAGATAATTAAAATATCTAGAAACGGAGTCGTGAAATTACAAAAATTGATATTATTGTCATGAATATTATTAATGACAATTATCGGTATACTTAAGATGGTGACAATTTCTATGCTATATACATTTAAAAATATTTTTATTTATGCATTTGAGTGTTAATGTGTGTATTGCATGATTTATAGGACACAACTTAGTTATTACTTATCAGAAGTATTAGTTCTGACTAAAGAAAGGTTTTCGAGTGAAGTAAATAGGCTGTTATCTGAGAGATTTATTTGTAACGTGGAAAATGGGACTTCAAAAAGGGACTAAAATATAAAAAGGATCTCTTACATATTAGTAGAATCTTTCTTGATTATGTAAGTGTTTCAGAAGATTTTTCTGTATTCAGAAATTATATTGAGGTAAAATTAATCCACCTAAAGTGATGCACACATGTTAATAATGTTCAACAAGGTGACATATTTCTTACATGTGTAGGAACTTGTCACCTTTTACAACAAAAGGATATATTTCATTATGTTGAGAATTCATGCATACAAACATGAAAATGTACAAAGGAAATCAGTAAACCTCACATTTTTGTCTCATTCTGTTTTCTTGCTTTGTTTGTGACAATTTCCTGTTAGTAGTCAATATAAAGCCAGGTGTGGTGGTGCATGCCTTTAATCCCAGCACTTGGTAGGCAGAGGCAGGCGGATTTCTGAGTTCAAGGCCAGCCTGGTCTACAAAGTGAGTTCCAGGACAGCCAGGGATACACAGAGAAACCCTGTCTCGAAACACACACACACACACACACACACACACACACACACACACAAAGAATAGTCAATATAACTCCTTTTCTACTATGTCCACATCATTTCAGTGCCAGGGTCATTGACATCATGGTATCTACAATTATTAGTAGAATGTAGATGTACCTGTGACAACAGTTATAAATACTTTTCTTCATATGCTCCATAATCTAATAACTATCCATCTATATGTTTGGGAATCACGTGGCAAATGAACTTAATGAGAAACAGATACTACAACAACCTCTTAATTTTTATTAATTGTTATATTTATTTGCATCCCAAGTGTTGCTTTCATCCTAATCCCCCTCACAGACTTCTTCCCCTCCCCCTCCCTTTTGCCTCTGAGAGGGTGCCTTCCACCTCCTTCCCTGGGGCATTAAATCTCTACAGGATTAGGAAGATCCTCTCACTGAGGCCAGACAAGACTGTACTCTGCTACATATGTGCTGGTAGCCACAGACCAGCCCATGTATGTTCTTTGGTTGGTAATGTAGTCTCTGGGCGCTCTCAGGGGTCCAGGTTAGGAACGACGAGTCTATCTAACCATAGACTGGAGTTAGTAATGTATAGTACTGATACTAAGAGGGAAAGAAGTACAGGGCTCTTTCCTCCAGAAATATGCACTTCTCATGGAAAGATATGATCTTGTTTAAGAATTTTCAAGGAATTATGGAACTAACTAGATAACAAGAAAAAATGTTTGGAGAAATGCTGTTTATTACAGTGCTAAGAATTGAAAAGAAAGAAAGAAAAAGTTTTAAAGCATACTAAGTATTCTCTCAAAATTATGTACTGTATTAAAATGCAAAAATAGTCAAGAAAGAGATGGAAATTGACAACAATGAAATAGCCAAATAAGTCAATAGTTTGTATATCATAATCATATTCTTGCTAATATGTTACCTTAATTGCACATATACTATAGTGAGCATTTTAAATAAATTTACTGGGAAAAAAGTCATGGCTGTTTTATAAAATATCAGTCCTTTGACTTCTATATACCAGCAAAATTTTCAGACTTTTTATAATAAAGCTTTCATGTGCTTAGTCTTTGTCAAAGAATTGTTAAATCATCAGCAACCTCCTCGTCATCACCATCATCACCCTCATCATCATCATCATGACCATTACAATTGTATCTATAGCAACACAGGAACTGAAGGGAGATGACCAACCATGACTTTAAACACAGTAGGAATATATCCAGTACTAAGAAGGAAACGTGCTGGTGTGTGTGTGTGTGTGTGTGTGTGTGTGTGTGTGTGTGTGTGTGTTTGTGATGTGAGTCAGAGATGTTTGTGTGGGGGATATATGTATTTATGTGTGTGTGTGTGGCATGTTTACATATACCTGACATGTGGACATGTTGTTTGTATGTGTGTGATTATGTCTTCTAAGCAAAAGGAAGTGTGTATGCTAGCTATGCTTGCAGAGGACCAGAACTCAGACCCAACACCTTCATGGCACACTATAACTCTCTGTAACTCCACTTTCAGGGTATCCAGCATCACAGCATCTTCTTCTCCATAGACATTGCATATGTAAGATACACATACAAAAATGAATGAAATATACACACACATGCACACAGAGAAACACACACACAATCTACAAAAGGAAATAAAAGGGGACTGGAGAGATGGCTCAGTGGTTAAGAGCACTACCTCTTCTTCCAGAGGTCCTGAGTTCAATTCCCAGCAACCACATGGTGGCTCACAACCACCTGTAATGGAATCTGATGCCCTCTTCTGGTGTGTCTGAAGACAGATCACATACATTAAATAAATATTTTTTTTAAAAAAAAAGGAAATACAAATCTAAATATGAAGTAGACTAAGATGCAGCATGCAAAGTAAGTAACAATAAGGAACCCATGGAAGAAATTCATTTTAGATGTAAAAGTGGGGATATTGTAATAAAGTCTGTAATAGGTTTCCAGATGTGTTTTCTTCACTTGCAGTTTAATAGTTTTATGTGTTCTGGTGTAACAGTGTCTGAACAACTGGAAATGTCAGGCTCGTTTATATAAAACTCACATGATGCTGATTGGTGACTGGTTTATTCATATTAATAATCCATATCATATCAAAACAAAACTGTAAATAATCAACAATTGTGTTGCTTTTGTTACGGCAACTATTCATGTGCAAAACTTTGAGTATAAAATAAATTACCCGTTTGTGAAACTAGTTTAATATAATAACTGGGATATTTACTCAGGTAAAGAGAAAAAGCAATGGCACAGTATTAATATTAATGTGTTTTCTGATCTGTCTGAGCATTGGCTTTAACGGTTTCCTACTGTTTGTATGGTTTCCCTCATGGTTTTGTGGCATGAAAGCAGAGAGATCAAACTCTCTCACTAATGCCAGTTACTCTATAAGCAAGGCTCTCAGGCCTCTTCTGCAGCTTCCCTTTGCCAGAAGAAACAAATGTCGGCGGCTGCTTTCATGCAGCCAACGCTGAATTTTGACAAGGAGGCAAAATGATTCAAAGCCAACAAAGACTAGTAGAGAGAAACGCAAGGCATCTCACCTCAGCCTGAGAATACGCAGGCAAGCAGTGGTGACTAGAGAGCTGACCGGAATATTGCTTTTGATAATCCACCTCAGGTTTCAAAGCATAACTAAAAAAAGAAAACCCTCCTCTTTTCCATAAACTAATATCCTGACCAAGTTACACAGATGTTACACAACGTGTTATTTTATTCGATTTTTATTCCAATTCCTGCCTTAGCATCTTGTTCTTCTTCATTGATATAATTTCTTTGGTGTAACAAACTCTCACATTCTGGAATTTTACATACCCATTACCAGCAAACAAGTTCAAGACCATTTTAAAACAGATAAACAATTATTGTGTTAATTAGAAACACAAGAATATAATGCAAAAAAAAAATCTGTTAGTGCACTTGCTTAATCATAGGTCCTGTGTTAGGCACTTTTTATGTAGGTATCTTTTAACTCTACAATGCTGCTTACTGTTGTAATCATCTGAACTGAGCAGGTAAAGATGCTGAGCTAGAACAAAGTGAAATAGGTTTCTTCTTTCTTCCCAGTCAATGTGACTGACTCAGACATGCCTGCTACTGACAGTCATTTGTCCTTCACACTGCTTCTTAAGAGAATAAATGGTAAATTTATGAGACATTTTAGCACTAAATATTAAAGGGAAAGAATATCTTTCTCTGTCTGTGTCTCTGTCTGTGTCTGTCTGTCTGTCTGTCTGTCTCTCTCTCTCTCTCTCTCTCTCTCTCTCTCTCTGTGTCTATGAGACTGAGTGCAACTATAAAGAACAGTTCGCCTTTTTATCCAATGCATATCATGAGCTATGTGCATGTTGTCACCTGTGGAGTGCAGAGTGACTGCTGCAAAGATTTCCTGTTGTGTTAGAGGGAGGGTGTAGGCCTGGCTCTGGTTTCTTTGTGGTTGAGAGGTATTCTCAGTTTTAAAAGACTGAGCCATTGGGATAGATTTGGGATTTTCACTCTGGGCAAACTCATTAGAGATAGGGGGAGTAGAAAATATGTTCCTTATATGTAATACATGAGAAATGGTCTGGTTCTGCCATATAACATCAACCACCCTCTTACATAACTATCATATGATGTAATAGCCCTAAAAATGCACAATTAGAGAATCTGCACACTTCTCAGATGGCAGTGAGTGAACAGGCAGGAAAGTAGGAAGGAACTAGAATAAGAAACGTGTGAGGAAACTGTAAATGGGTGCGCACGGATATGGGAAATGAAGGAAGTCAGCTGAGAACAGGACATAGCCATGATGGATGGTTACTGCAAGGACACTAAAGCAAAGATTTTTACAGTCTTCCTTCAATTAAAGCAGACCTTGGAAATGGGAAGGAAATTTTTATCTAAAGAGACATTTTGGGATTTCCAAAGTAAAAATTAAGCAAAGCAATGACACAAACTTCTCTGTGCTCAGTAGACTCATGAGTTGAGGCAGGAGCATAGCTGCTGTCAGTGGAAGCTGCTGAAGTCAGGTACTGAGACCTGTTAAATTCATAATTATGGAATAAGCACACTAAGCAGTTTATTATTGATCAGCTGTTCAAATCAACAGTACATTTAAAACATTTAAATTGATTACAAATACAGGCACTTTACTTTCTTTAGCTCTAAAGCAAACATTTTCATTTGCTTCAAAATGCAAATTTATAGAGGTAAGTTTTATTTAAAAATTTTCTAGTCGAATTAAGCCAATAAATACCAGAATTTTTCTCTTAATTTTCCAAAGCTACTTAGAATTTCATTGTTCAGTATTTAAACTATCCAAACCCACATTCCAGAAAATCCTTTGGCAGGATTCACTATAAACCTCAGCTTCCAAGAACTGCAATATCAATTGTCAAGTTACTATGAGAACATTTTAAGCAGAATTCACTTGGTCAAATACAAATATTGTGCTATAGTCATTTGCTCTATGCAATGAGGACAAACTTATTGAAAGCCATTCATGTTCAAACAGACTAGGGAGATAAATATATAAATAAAATTATGGCCTTCCGCTCGACTCGTGACTCGAGCCCCGGGCTACCTTGCCAGCAGAGTCTTGCCCAACACCCGCAAGGGTCCACACAGGACTCCCCACGGGACCCTAAGACCTCTGGTGAGTGGATCACAGTGCCTGCCCCAATCCAATCGCGCAGAACTCGAGACTGCGGTACATAGGGAAGCAGGCTACCCGGGCCTGATCTGGGGCACAAGTCCCTTCCGCTCGACTCGAGACTCGAGCCCCAGGCTACCTTGACAGCAGAGTCTTGCCCAACACCCGCAAGGGCCCACACGGGACTCCCCAAGGGACCCTAAGACCTCTGGTGAGTGGAACACAGCGCCTACCCCAATCCAATCGCGTGGAACTTGAGACTGCGGTACATAGGGAAGCAGGCTACCCGGGCTTGATCTGGGGCACAAACCCCTTCCACTCCACTCGAGCCCCGGCTACCTTGCCAGCTGAGTCGCCTGACACCCGCAAGGGCCCACACAGGATTCCACACGTGATCCTAAGACCTCTAGTGAGTGGAACACAACTTCTGCCAGGAGTCTGGTTCGAACACCAGATATCTGGGTACCTGCCTTGCAAGAAGAGAGCTTGCCTGCAGAGAATACTCTGCCCACTGAAACTAAGGAGAGTGCTACCCTCCAGGTCTGCTCATAGAGGCTAACAGAGTCACCTGAAGAACAAGCTCTTAACAGTGACAACTAAAACAGCTAGCTTCAGAGATTACCAGATGGCGAAAGGCAAACGTAAGAATCCTACTAACAGAAATCAAGACCAGTCACCATCATCAGAACGCAGCACTCCCACCCCACCTAGTCCTGGGCACCCCAACACAACCGAAAATCTAGACCCAGATTTAAAAACATTTCTCATGATGATGATAGAGGACATCAAGAAGGACTTTCATAAGTCACTTAAAGATTTACAGGAGAGCACTGCTAAAGAGTTACAGGCTCTTAAAGAAAAGCAGGAAAACACAGCCAAACAGGTGATGGAAATGAACAAAACCATACTAGAACTAAAAGGGGAAGTAGACACAATAAAGAAAACCCAAAGCGAGGCAACGCTGGAGATAGAAACCCTAGGAAAGAGATCTGGAACCATAGATGCGAGCATCAGCAACAGAATACAAGAAATGGAAGAGAGAATCTCAGGTGCAGAAGATTCCATAGAGAACATCGACACAACAGTCAAAGAAAATACAAAATGCAAAAGAATCCTAACTCAAAACATCCAGGTAATCCAGGACACAATGAGAAGACCAAACCTACGGATAATAGGAATTGATGAGAATGAAGATTTTCAACTTAAAGGGCCAGCTAATATCTTCAACAAAATAATAGAAGAAAACTTCCCAAACATAAAAAAAGAGATGCCCATGATCATACAAGAAGCATACAGAACTCCAAATAGACTGGACCAGAAAAGAAATTCCTCCCGACACATAATAATCAGAACAACAAATGCACTAAATAAAGATAGAATATTAAAAGCAGTAAGGGAGAAAGGTCAAGTAACATATAAAGGAAGGCCTATCAGAATTACACCAGACTTTTCACCAGAGACTATGAAAGCCAGAAGAGCCTGGACAGATGTTATACAGACACTAAGAGAACACAAATGCCAGCCCAGGCTACTATACCCGGCCAAACTCTCAATTACCATAGATGGAGAAACCAAAGTATTCCACGACAAAACCAAGTTCACACAATATCTTTCCACAAATCCAGCCCTTCAAAGGATAATAACAGAAAAGAAGCAATACAAGGACGGAAATCAAGCCCTAGAACAACCAAGAAAGTAATCATTCAACAAACCAAAAAGAAGACAGCCACAAGAACAGAATGCCAACTCTAACAACAAAAATAAAAGGGAGCAACAATTACTTTTCCTTAGTATCTCTTAATATCAATGGACTCAATTCCCCAATAAAAAGACATAGACTAACAGACTGGCTACACAAACAGGACCCAACATTCTGCTGCTTACAGGAAACCCATCTCAGGGAAAAAGACAGACACTACCTCAGAGTGAAAGGCTGGAAAACAATTTTCCAAGCAAATGGACTGAAGAAACAAGCTGGAGTAGCCATTTTAATATCGGATAAAATCGACTTCCAACCCAAAGTTATCAAAAAAGACAAGGAGGGACACTTCATACTCATCAAAGGTAAAATCCTCCAAGAGGAACTCTCAATTCTGAATATCTACGCACCAAATGCAAGGGCAGCCACATTCATTAGAGACACTTTAGTAAAGCTCAAAGCATACATTGCACCTCACACAATAATAGTGGGAGACTTCAACACACCACTTTCTTCAAAGGACAGATCGTGGAAACAGAAACTAAACAGGGACACAGTGAAACTAACAGAAGTTATGAAACAAATGGACCTGACAGATATCTACAGAACATTTTATCCTAAAAAAAAGGATATACCTTCTTCTCAGCACCTCACGGGACCTTCTCCAAAATTGACCATATAATTGGTCACAAAACAGGGCTCAATAGATACAAAAATATTGAAATTGTCCCATGTATCCTATCAGACCACCATGGCCTAAGACTGATCTTCAATAACAACATAAATAATGGAAAGCCAACATTCACGTGGAAACTGAATAACACTCTTCTCAATGATACCTTGGTCAAGGAAGGAATAAAGAAAGAAATTAAAGACTTTTTAGAGTTTAATGAAAATGAAGCCACAACGTACCCAAACCTATGGGACACAATGAAAGCATTTCTAAGAGGGAAACTCATAGCGCTGAGTGCCTCCAAGAAGAAACGGGAGACAGCACATACTAGCAGCTTGACAACACATCTAAAAGCCCTAGAAAAAAAGGAAGCAAATTCACCCAAGAGGAGTAGACGGCAGGAAATAATCAAACTCAGGGGTGAAATCAACCAAGTGGAAACAAGAAGAACTATTCAAAGAATTAACCAAACGAGGAGTTGGTTCTTTGAGAAAATCAACAAGATAGATAAACCCTTAGCTAGACTCACTAAAGGGCACAGGGACAAAATCCTAATTAACAAAATCAGAAATGAAAAGGGAGACATAACAACAGATCCTGAAGAAATCCAAAACACCATCAGATCCTTCTACAAAAGGCTATACTCAACAAAACTGGAAAACCTGGACGAAATGGACAAATTTCTGGACAGATACCAGGTACCAAAGTTGAATCAGGATCAAGTTGACCATCTAAACAGTCCCATATCACCTAAAGAAATAGAAGCAGTTATTAATAGTCTCCCAACCAAAAAAAGCCCAGGACCAGATGGGTTTAGTGCAGAGTTCTATCAGACCTTCAAAGAAGATCTAATTCCAATTCTGCACAAACTATTTCACAAAATAGAAGTAGAAGGTACTCTACCCAACTCATTTTATGAAGCCACTATTACTCTGATACCTAAACCACAGAAAGATCCAACAAAGATAGAGAACTTCAGACCAATTTCTCTTATGAATATCGATGCAAAAATCCTCAATAAAATTCTCGCTAACCGAATCCAAGAACACATTAAAGCAATCATCCATCCTGACCAAGTAGGTTTTATTCCAGGGATGCAGGGATGGTTTAATATACGAAAATCCATCAATGTAATCCATTATATAAACAAACTCAAAGACAAAAACCACATGATCATCTCGTTAGATGCAGAAAAAGCATTTGACAAGATCCAACACCCATTCATGATAAAAGTTTTGGAAAGATCAGGAATTCAAGGCCCATACCTAAACATGATAAAAGCAATCTACAGCAAACCAGTAGCCAACATCAAAGTAAATGGAGAGAAGCTGGAAGCAATCCCACTAAAATCAGGGACTAGACAAGGCTGCCCACTTTCTCCCTACCTTTTCAACATAGTACTTGAAGTATTAGCCAGAGCAATTCGACAACAAAAGGAGATCAAGGGGATACAAATTGGAAAAGAGGAAGTCAAAATATCACTTTTTGCAGATGATATGATAGTATATATAAGTGACCCTAAAAATCCTACCAGAGAACTCCTAAACCTGATAAACAGCTTCGGTGAAGTAGCTGGATATAAAATAAACTCAAACAAGTCAATGGCCTTTCTCTATACAAAGAAT
This sequence comes from Mus musculus, assembly GCF_000001635.26. Lineage (NCBI taxonomy): Eukaryota > Metazoa > Chordata > Mammalia > Rodentia > Muridae > Mus > Mus musculus. Next base: position 116,437,794 of record NC_000080.6, on the reverse strand, counting down.
AAACAGGCTGAGAAAGAAATTAGGGAAACAACACCCTTCTCAATAGTCACAAATAATATAAAATATCTTGGCGTGACTCTAACTAAGGAGGTGAAAGATCTGTATGATAAAAACTTCAAATCTCTGAAGAAAGAAATTAAAGAAGATCTCAGAAGATGGAAAGATCTCCCATGCTCATGGATTGGCAGGATCAACATTGTAAAAATGGCTATCTTGCCAAAAGCAATCTACAGATTCAATGCAATCCCCATCAAAATTCCAACTCAATTCTTCAACGAATTGGAAGGAGCAATTTGCAAATTTGTCTGGAATAACAAAAAACCTAGGATAGCAAAAAGTCTTCTCAAGGATAAAAGAACTTCTGGCGGAATCACCATGCCAGACCTAAAGCTTTACTACAGAGCAATTGTGATAAAAACTGCATGGTACTGGTATAGAGACAGACAAGTAGACCAATGGAATAGAATTGAAGATCCAGAAATGAACCCACACACCTATGGTCACTTGATCTTCGACAAGGGAGCTAAAACCATCCAGTGGAAGAAAGACAGCATTTTCAACAATTGGTGCTGGCACAACTGGTTGTTATCGTGTAGAAGAATGCGAATCGATCCATACTTATCTCCTTGTACTAAGGTCAAATCTAAGTGGATCAAGGAACTTCACATAAAACCAGAGACACTGAAACTTATAGAGGAGAAAGTGGGGAAAAGCCTTGAAGATATGGGCACAGGGGAAAAATTCCTGAACAGAACAGCAATGGCTTGTGCTGTAAGATCGAGAATCGACAAATGGGACCTAATGAAACTCCAAAGTTTCTGCAAGGCAAAAGACACCGTCAATAAGACAAAAAGACCACCAACAGATTGGGAAAGGATCTTTACCTATCCTAAATCAGATAGGGGACTAATATACAACATATATAAAGAACTCAAGAAGGTGGACTTCAGAAAATCAAATAACCCCATTAAAAAATGGGGCTCAGAACTGAACAAAGAATTCTCACCTGAGGAATACCGAATGGCAGAGAAGCACTTGAAAAAATGTTCAACATCCTTAATCATCAGGGAAATGCAAATCAAAACAACCCTGAGATTCCACCTCACACCAGTCAGAATGTCTAAGATCAAAAATTCAGGTGACAGCAGATGCTGGCGAGGATGTGGAGAAAGAGGAACACTCCTCCATTGTTGGTGGGAGTGCAGGCTTGTACAACCACTCTGGAAATCAGTCTGGCGGTTCCTCAGAAAACTGGACATAGTACTACCGGAGGATCCAGCAATACCTCTCCTGGGCATATATCCAGAAGATGCCCCAACAGGTAAGAAGGACACATGCTCCACTATGTTCATAGCAGCCTTATTTATAATAGCCAGAAGCTGGAAAGAACCTAGATGCCCCTCAACAGAGGAATGGATACAGAAAATGTGGTACATCTACAAAATGGAGTACTACTCAGCTATTAAAATGAATGAATTTATGAAATTCCTAGCCAAATGGATGGACCTGGAGGGCATCATCCTGAGTGAGGTAACACATTCACAAAGAAACTCACACAATATGTATTCACTGATAAGTGGATATTAGCCCCAAACCTAGGATACCCAAGATATAAGATATAATTTGCTAAACACATGAAACTCAAGGAGATTGAAGACTGAAGTGTGGACACTATGCCCCTCCTTAGATTTGGGAACAAAACACCCATGGAAGGAGTTACAGAGACGGAGTTTGGAGCTGAGATGAAAGGATGGACCATGTAGAGACTGCCATAGCCAGGGATCCACCCCATAATCAGCATCCAAACGCTGACACCATTGCATACACTAGCAAGATTTTATTGAAAGGACGCAGATGTAGTTGTCTCTTGTGAGACTATGCCGGGGCCCAGCAAACACAGAAGTGGATGCTCACAGTCAGCTAATGGATGGATCATAGGGCTCCCAATGGAGGAGCTAGAGAAAGTAGCCAAGGAGCTAAAGGGATCTGCAACCCTATAGGTGGAACAACATTATGAGCTAACCAGTACCCCGGAGCTCTTGACTCTAGCTGCATATATATCAAAAGATGGCCTAGTCGGCCATCACTGGAAAGAGAGGCCCATTGGACTTGCAAACTTTATATGCCCCAGTACAGGGGAATACCAGGGCCAAAAAGGGGGAGTGGGTGGGCAGGGGAGTGGGGGTGGGTGGATATGGGGTACTTTTGGTATAGCATTGGAAATGTAAATGAGTTAAATACCTAATAAAAAATGGAAAATAAAATAAAATAAAATTATGTAATGTGTGTATACAAATTTATGTGTGTGTAGCTTGCTGCTCAAAAATATTTTTCTTTTCCTTCTTATATGATTTAAAAGCCAACAATAGTGGGGAATTAAATATCTCTAAAATTATCTTATATTTTTATTTATTACAATTTTACAAATTTACATTAGACATTGTAAAGTCATGGGTTATGAGAATTAGAAAGTGTTAAAATGAATACTAAAAAAAACATTATTTTAAAGATAGTGAGTTTGACATGCCTCCTCTCAAGAGAACATAGCTGAACTAATACCCGAAGGTACTGTCATTGAAATGGAGCGGATGTAAAATTAAACCTTACTCGATTAACTCATTCAGTATCAGTGAAGTAGTCATTAGACTCTGTGTATCTTCTTGTATGTTTACAGTGGAAAAAACCCAGGATTTTTAGGTAAAAATAGTACTTTACATGATTATATATATATATATATATAACCATTCCTTAGGTATAGCAGCTATTCTCTGATCTAAATGTTGTGTGCATCCATAGAATGGGAGTGATATCTCTTGAAGCACGGCTGCTCCTATTGCACAGAAACAAGAAGTTCTGGAATGACATGTTCAAAAGGGTTTAAAATCTCTTTAACATGGCACATAGTACTGATCATTCGAGCACAGAGTTCATGTTCTATACATTCCTGTGACAGCTTTTTAATCACAAATGCTGTATAATTATACATCCTGAATTAAGAAAAGTAGTGACCAGAAAGAGGTTGGCCTGTCATCTTTATGAAATGACCATGTCCTTGAAAAGAGGAGCAGACAGAACAAGGAGTATGAGTGGAGAATGACATAGTGCCTTTTCTGGTTCTCCACATGCAGTTGTTTATGCAAATGCCTCAGTGATATTAGTGATTGAAGTGAAGTTTGTTCCATAAAACAACTGCTTGAAGGCTGTTTTGTCAGGAGTGTTGGCCATATTATAAAGAGCACTCAGATATGTCAGAGGTGTTGAGGTCTCAAATAAGAAGGAAAAAAAGAGTAGTCATTATTAGAGTAGTCAACTTTAGAGGTGTGAGGTATCTGTAATACCTCTGAAATTCAAACTGATGGTAAATGAAGATCACCAATCATCCTTAATGAAAAATTCTCAAATTCTTCAACTGTGACACAATGAAATGGAAAACCTGAATGTGTGATCATGAGTATTATTCATTTTTTTCTCTTCTGCCCTGACAACATAAATCATCTGAGTGTACTGCTACCTCATGTGAAATGACAGAGAGAAAGGAGGAAAGCCATCATCAACAGGCATTCCTAAACCAGGGTGCAAAGAAAGGGGTGGGTAGGTCTTGACCTCTCTCGCTCTTGGTCTTGCTTTTTCTCTTATTTTTATTGAACTATATGGAAGTAACAATAGCCAGAAGCAGACCTGGCCATTCAGAAAACATTCAATATCAGCTCAACAAGGGATATTGGGCCCCAGAGAAGGAACTCTTCTGAGGTTGGTTATCTTTTAGCAATGTCATCTTTGTATTTCACCCGATCTTGCATATTTTCAATTCCCTGTATTTTAAAGATCATCTCTGAGGCATTTATGATCACTTCTTTACATTACAATGCAAGAAGTCAGGTATTAGATGTACTTCTCCCTGCTATCAATAAAAACTAAAAATCTTATTTTGGTGTGTGTTTCTTTATAAGCATTAGATTAGTGAGAGTGAAAGTGGTGGATATTGTGAAGTGTTGAGTAACCAGTTCTCAATTATACAAGAAAAGGGGACAGACTTTACAAATGTGATTTCTATTTCATCCAACAGAAAAGAAAATCCCAAAGGTCTGATGATTAGACCTCATAATACTTGGATAGATTGATAAAGAAAGCAGTGATCTCTAAAGACTTTTCTGATTTAATTATTCCTAATTTTATGCAATGATTCTTAAGAGGAACAAATCTAGTAATGTTTTCTTACAGAAATTGACTTAGAATATGTGACAACTACAACTATAAAGCCACTTTCAACAATGTATGATCATAATTAAATTAACATAATGTTTTCTTGAGAGAATATGGTTTATTTCAGGAGAGCATTAATGTTGATGTGTAGCTAAGGATGATGTTGTTGAACTTCTGACCATCGTGACCCTACTTCACTGGGGTCATAAGAAAGCAATGCCAGTGTAACAATTTCATATTTTTTTGTTTGTACCTTGTGTTGCTGACTATATAATCTGATCATAAGGTAGAAGTTGTTGGGTGGCATGCGAATGAATGACAAATCTGAAATTGAGGTATTAGTCACACAGGTTAAAAATCATAGCAAGATAATCAAGCCTCATCACCAGTATGCAATTTAAAGATTAAATTAAAAAGAGATAGGAAATTGCTCAAAAAGATGAGATAGTAGTCATGTATGAAGGTCCCAAATCTTATACTGTGAGAGGTATATTTGCTTGAATTACAATGTGGGCTATTATCACAGACAACAGACTGAACAATTTTCCTTTCTGAAATACTCTAAAAATCCTCAATATGGAGAATATTTAATTTTCTAGTAGGTAGAAAAAAACACATATAAATGATTCAATAGCTAGCTCAAGCTTAGAAAGACAAAAATTGTATTACATCTGCCTGCATTAATTTAGTATAAATTATGACAGAGGACTTAGAGTGCCTGCCTGTGTCTGGATAGCTCTGCACATTTCATATTTGGGGCATAACTTAATCATAAACAGGAATAGCAAGGCTGTAGCCAAATATCAGGGTCTGGCGGGATAAAGGGGCTACATAATTAGTCTTTGCGGTGTTCAGATTTTCAGAGCTACTTCCCCCAGCTCTGCTTGGCCACTGCTCTTTATCATGCCGTCCAACACACAAAAAGGAGCAGGCCAATGGGGAAGGATAGCAAGTTCATGGTGGGAAGGGATTGTTAAGACCGTTACAAGGAAAAGAAAGGGAGAAGGGAATGGTGTGTACCATCTGTTTATTTTCTGAATCAATTTACCTACCATTTACTTATCTGCCTACCTATCCGTCATCTAAATATCTTTTACCTACATGTCTATGTCTTATTTACATATTTTCTATCATCTTCTTTTCTATGTCTATCATCTGTCCATCATCTATCTATCTGTCTAGTACTGATTTATCATACATCATCATATGCAATTCCTAGTGCGTGGTATGTACTCACTCTATTTCTGTGTATGAAATATGGATAAACTTAAAAGAATTTTCATGATATTAAGTGTCTTGTTTACCTTTTCATTTCAGAGATAGAAACATTGAGGGCAGAAATAACAAAGAATAGCTTTGAGTATGACAGAGCATAATTTGAGGTGAGATTTGTCTGATCCCCAACCATATATTTTATTTTGAAAGGAAGGAAAATTATTTATATACATACTGACAGAATGCAGATCTAAAAGCATTATTATAGAATTATTGAACTAGAAGTGTTTCTTAAGTATTGTGAAATTGAATCTCTGAATTTTCAAATAAATCATTGAAAGGTTACTGGAGATTGGGTCAAGAGTACAGTCACAGAATGCACTCGAATTGAAGTGATCATACATTCTACAGAAAGTGGTAATTTTCTGTTAAAGTCATATCATCTTCCTGTTAAAAATAGTCTTTACATTTAATAAGTAAATTAATATTTATCGTTATTATTACTTTGACATTTTGATATCCTAATCAGACAGTAAGCATGAAAACCCTCATGTAAATTCTGTGGTGCCATTTTAAATGTGCAGTACAGTGACTGGCATTTCTTCTATCTTCTCATCTTATAATGGTCTAAAGGGTCAGGTCTTACTCTGGCTATACAAAAAACTTTGATATTTGTAATATCAGAGTCCATGTATTTTCTACTTTTAAACAATCTTATGCACAGCTATCAAGCCAATACTTTGATAGGCAAAAGTGAGAAATCAAAAGCAATCGATAAAAAGAAAATGTAGCATTAAACTAAGATTTAAACATTTAATTATTTAAGAGATATGCATTCAAAATGAAAACATGAAAAAACTTAACATGTTTACAATATTACTAATTTGATTATAGATGTGACATTTACTAGTTATTATGAGACACTTATAAAAAGTGGAGAAAAAAATATGAAATTCACCATATGAAAGAATTGAAGAAAACCCAAAATGTTTATCTCATTAGATGCTGAAAAAGTCTTTGACAAAATCCAACACCCCTTCATGATAAAAGTCTTGGAGAGATCAGGGATGCAAGGGGCATACTTTCACATAATAAAGACATTGTACATGAAGGCACTAGGCAATATCAAGTTAAATGGAGATATACTTAAATTCCACTAAAATTAGCCATAGGACAAGGTTGCCCACTCTCTGCATATGTATCCCATATAATTTTTGAAGTTCTAGCTAGAACAAGATAACTAAAGGAGATCAAGCAGATGCAAATTAGAAGGGAAAAATTCAAAATATCACTATTTGTCAATGATATGATAGTATGTGTAAGTGACTGCAAAAATTCTACCAGGGAATTCTACAGCTGATAAACACCTTTACCAAAGAGACTAGTTACAATATTAACTGGAAAAAATTCTGTAGCCCTTTTATAAACAAACTGTAAATGGCCTGAGAAAGAAATCAGGAAAACAGCATCCTTAGCAATAGCCACAAATAATATAAAATACATTTATAATTTTAACCAATTATGTGAAATACCTTTATGACCTTCAAGTCTTTCAAGACAGAAATTAAAGAAGATGTCATAAGTTGGAAAGATCTCTTGTGCTCAAGAATTGGTAGGACTAATATAGTAAAAACTGCCATCATACCAAAAGCAATCTACAGATTCAATGCAATCCACATCAAAATTTCAACACAGCTATTTACAGGCATTGAAAGACTAATACCCAATAGAAAAACAAAATCCTGGGATAGCTAAAATAATCTAGTACAATAAAAGAGCTCCTGGAGGTATCACCATCCTGATTTCAAACTGCACAGCAGAGCTACAGTAATAAAACTCACATGGTATTGGCATGAAAACAAACAGATTAATCCATGGGATTTAATCTAAGACCCAAACCTAAATCCTTATGCCTATGGCACCTGATTGCATCAATTGTAAATAGATAGCATCTTTAAACAATGGTCTTACTGAATGTCAGCATGTAGAAGAATTTTGAAAATTAGCCCTTTGCCAGATGTGAACTTGGTGAAAATCTCAACAGAGAGGTTCAATGTCCTTAGTCATTAGGGAAATGTAGAATGACTTTCAATGGAGGGATTGGACAGCCACAATCTTTTCTACCTACAAGATGTACAAGGGGCCAACCAATAAGTGGCCCACCTTGCTACTCATTCCATGAGAGGGAGTACACCCTGACACTGCCTAGAGAGTCAGATCCAGACCTAAGTTAGAACCAAACATGCCCGGAAAAGAAAAAGAAATAATTCCTAATGATATTCTGCTATAGTCTTAGTCAGGAGCCCAGCAAAATCATTATCAAAGAGGCTCTATTCAGCTACTGATGGAAAAAAAGATGCAGAGACAGTCCAACATTAGGAGAAATCTGCAGAAGGGAAGGGAGGATTGTAGGAGAGGTCAAAGATCCCATAAAAAACCCCACATAATCAACAAACCTGGGCTCACAGAGGCTCACAGAGGCTGGACTGAAAATCAGGGAGCCTGCATGTTTCTGAGCTAGGCATTCTGCAGATATGTTATGGTTCATTAGCTTGATAGTCCTGTGGGATTCCTAGTCATGGTAGAAGGGGCTCTCTCTGACTCTGCCCTGCTCTTGGGACCCATTTCCTCCTACTGGCTCTTCCAGCCTTAAACTGAGAAGAGGTGCGTAGTCTTACTGCAGTTTGCTATGCCATGTTTGGTTGGTATCCCTAGGAGGCCTGCCCTTTTCCTTTTCCTTTTTTTTAAATTAGGTATTTTCTTCATTTACATTTCAAATGCTATCCCAAAAGTCCCCCATACCCTCCCCACTCACTCCCCTACCCACCCACTCCCACTTCTTGGCGCTGGTGTTCCCCGTACTGAGACATATAAAGTTTGCAAGACCAAGGGGCCTCTCTTCCAAATGCTGGCCAACTAGGTCATCTTCTGCTACATATGCAGCTAGAGACACAAGCTCCGGGGGTACTGGTTAGTTCATATTGTTGTTCCACATATAGGGAAGCAGACCCCTTTAGCTCCTTGGGTACTTTCTCTAGCTCCTCCATTGGGGGCCCTGTGTTCCATCCAATAGCTGACTGTGAGCATCTACTTCTGTGTTTGCTAAGCCCCAGCATAGTCTCACTAGAGATAGCTATATCTGGGTCCTTTCAGCAAAATCTTGCTGGTATATGCAATGGTGTCAGCGTTTGGAGGCTTATTATGGGGTGGATTCCTGGGTATGGCAGTCTCTTGATGGTCCATCCTTTTGTCTCAGCTCCAAACATTGTCTTTGTAACACCTTCTATGGGTGTTTTGTTCCCAATTCTAAGAATGGGCAAAGTGTCCACACTTTGGTCTTTGTTCTTCTTGAGTTTCATGTGTTTTGCAAATTGTATCTTATATCTTGGGTATTCTAAGTTTCTGGGCTAATATCCACTCATCAGTGAGTACATATCATGTGAGTTCTTTTGTGATTGGGTTACCTCTTTCAGGATGATGCCCTCCAGGTCCATCCATTTGCCTAGGAATTTCATAAATTCATTCTTTTTAATAGCTGAGTAGTACTCCATTGTGTAAATGTACCACATTTTCTGTATCCATTCCTCTATTGAGGGGAATCTGGGTTCTTTCCAGCTTCTGGCTATTATAAATAAGGCTGCTATGAACATAGTGGAGCATGTGTCCTTCTTACCAGTTGGAACATCTCGATATATGCCCAGGAGATCCTATTGCAGGATCCTCCGGTAGTACTATGTCCAATTTTCTGAGGAACCTCCAGACTGATTTCCAGAGTGGTTGTACAAGCTTGGTCTGCCATTTTCTTAAGGGAAACAGAGGATGAGGGGATGGGGAGGGAGACTGGGATGAGGGAAAGGGGAGGGAAAACTGCTGGTGATGTAATATATGAGAGGATAAATTAAACATTAAAAACATAAACTCTAGCATTAAGATTTGTTTTAAATATAATTACCTAAGTTATTTTTTCAAAGTGAAAATATCAAAGGAACATCAACAGGTTTCCAATTTATTAATTTGACTATGGATCTGTCATTGTTTAGGTATTGTGAGATAATTTTGAAAGGGGGAGAATGAAAAACATAAAAGAAACAAAACCTTGCTTAAAAGTTGGCGTTCTTTGTTTGAATACAGTGTGTTTCACAACTACACAGTTATCATGTCCTAGTTCTAAATCATCTTGGTACAGCAGGATTGTACTGATTTTATCTTTCCTGTACCTCTCATTATTCGATGCTAATGGTTTTCAGGCCCCTTTTTACTTAGCAAATAGCTACACAAAGTTAGCCTTGTGCACATTGTGTTAAAAGTGTACTTCATCTTCTTTCCCAATGGTCTGCTAGCAAATATTCCATATGTGATTGCCTAAAAAGGTTGGGAGTATTTAGTTCATTATACATCCCAATATCTGTCGTTTAAGTATACAAGTGACAAGCTTCAAGTTACCAATATGACATCAGTGTTCACAGCCATCAGCTCAAACAGGTATAATTCGTCCCTAGCCTAAGGCTGCTTGCTACTGATGGTGTTGAGATGTATATAGTATATAGTATATATATATATATATATATATATATATATATATATATATATATATATATATATATAGCCTAAATGCACTGAAGTAACATATAGCATATTTTATTCAGTGTTCTTTTGCTGTGACAAGACACATGGCCACATGACTATGTTAACTCTTTAAAAGGAAAGCTCTTGGGCCGGGCGTGGTGGCACACACCTTTAATCATAGCACTCGGGAGACAGAGGCAGGTGGATTTCTGAGTTCGAGGCCAGCCTGGTCTACAAAGTGAATTTCAGGACAGCCAGGGCTATACAGAGAAACCCTGTCTCAAAAAACAAAAAACAAAAAACAAACAAACAAAAAGGATAGTCCTTAATTGGTTTTTTGGTTTATATATGTTAGGCCCAGTGAGTGGCTCTATTAGAAGGTGTGGCCTTGTTGGAGTAGGTGTGTCACTGTAAGATAAAGATGTGGAATTCTCAACTCTGCTTGCTCTGTGCTTACCTAGATGCTACCAAACTCCTACCTTGGGGGTAATAGACTGAACCTCTGAACCTGTAAACCAGCCCCCAATTAAATGTGGTTCTTTATAAGATTTACTTGGTCCTGGTGTCTGTTCACAGCAGTAAAACCCTAACAAAGAAAAAAGTTGGTACTAAGGACTGGAGTATTGCTGAGATAGGTCTGACCATAGTGTTGTTGTTGTTGTTGTTGTTGTTGTTGCTGCTGCTGTTGTTGTTGTTGTTGTTTTGTTTCATTATGTTTTGTTTTGGCAGAATGTGGATTTTTGCTGCTTTGGATTTGGAAAGCAGTGGAATGCTTTAAGTGTGGCTTAGTAGGCCATTCTAGTACGAGTATGAAAGACTTTGTTGCTGAGGATGATTTGAACTGTGGAAGGCTGGTTCTAGAGATTTCCCAGGAAAATAATTTTAATATGTGGCCAAGAGACCGGTTTGATGTTATTTTGGTAAAGAATGTGGCTGTTTTTTTGCCTGTGTCTGAAGAGTCTACCTAAAGCTAAGGTAAAGAGATTTATTAATTGCATTGACAAAAGAAGTCTCAGAAACTCCCAGCACAGACTGACCTCTGGCTAAGTCTCATGAATAGTGTTTTGAACAAGTACAGCAAGTTTAAAAAAGAAAAATATAAAATATATGGCTTAAATATTAAAGGGGCACCAAGAACTAAATGGAGCTAAATCCTATGTTCTAGAAGATAGCAGATTAAGGGAGTAGGACTTTGGGGCAAGATCCTACCCAGCTAAATTTAAATCCAGGCACAGTGGTACATCCCTTTAATCCCTGGAGATAAAGATGAACAGATCTCTGAGTTCAAGGCCAGCCTGGGACAAAGCAAGTTCTAGGTGAAGAAAAGCTTAAGGTCAGGTGTGGTGGTAGATGCCTTTAATCCCAGCATTGAAAACATTGAAGAAAGGGAGAGGGCATGTTCCAGTCCCAGCAAGCTGCAGAATTTAGCAGTTTCAGCCATTTGGCTCTTTCTCTCTTGCTTTAGAGTCAAGAATAGAAGAAACTACTGGGACAATTGATCCTGGTTAGCTGGAGCTAAGAAATTAGTAATAATTAAGAAGAGACCAGCATATGCAATCAGCCACCAAACCCAGACACTATTGCATATGCCAGCAAGATTTTGCTGAAGGGAAAATATAGCTGTCTCGTATGAGGCTATGCCAATGCCTGAAAAATACAGAAGTGGATGCTTATAGTCATCTATAAGATGGAACACAGGGCCCCCAATGGAGAAGCTAGAGAAAGCACCCAAGGAGCTGAAAGGGTCTGCAACCCTATAGGTGGAACAACAACATGAACTAACCAGTACCCCCAGAGCTCGTGTCTCTAGCTGCATATGTATCAGAAGATGTCCTAGTCGGCCATCACTAGGAAGAGAGGCCCCTTGTTATTGCCAAATTTTATATGTCCCAGTACAGGGGAAAGCCAGGGCCAAGAAGCGGGAGTGAGTGGGTATGGGAGCAGGGCAGGGGGAGGGTATAGGGAACTTTTGGGATATCATTTGAAATGTATATAAAGAAAACATCTAATAAAAAATACTCAAAGAAGAAGAAGAAGAAGAAGAAGAAGAAGGAGAAGGAGAAGGAGAAGGAGAAGGAGAAGGAGAAGGAGAAGGAGAAGGAGAAGGAGAAGGAGAAGGAGAAGGAGAAGGAGAAGGAGAAGGAGAAGGAGAAGGAGAAGGAGAAGGAGAAGGAGAAGAAGAAGAAGAAGAAGAAGAAGAAGAAGAAGAAGAAGAAGAAGAAGAAGAAGAAGAAGAAGAAGAAGAAAAGAGGAAGAGACCAGCATCACTGAGGTGAAATCTTTTGGGAAGTGTTTTCTGAGTGCACAAAGAAGCTGTGTCCTAGAGATAGTCAAGTTTGTACCTTGTGCTGCAGATGTACTTGGTGATGTGTAAGAATCACCTAGGTAGCACTGGTTTTGAAGGATGAAGGTGTCATGAAGAAGTGCTGAGACTTGACACTATGAGAAGCCAGAGAAGACTGTTGGTGAAGGTGCAGCCCCAGTTGCAGTTCACAGCCCAGAACTGAAGGGGTCATGCAAAGGACCATGAAGCTTGCTGCCATGAAGAGAGCCTATAAGAGGATCTTGGTGAATCCTAGTTGCAGCAGTAGACCCCAGCATATTGGAGATACCAGTACCATGGGATCATCACCAAGAAAAGCATCAGCAATGAAGTAGATCAACCTGAGCTTAGAGTGCTACAGAGGGAAGAGCTGGAAAAGTGATCCCAGACCTTTGGAGTTGCCCAGAAAATCATGTGTGGATCTCAGATATTGGAACAAGAACCTATAATGTTAAAGTTGCCTTGAAGACCCCAAGATGTTTGAGATGCCAGAACTGTGAGATATCTACTGAGGAAAGCAACTAACAGCGTGGAACCAGCCCAGGAGAAAGAACTTTGTTGCAGTCAACAAGGGTGAAAAAGGAGTTGGAGATCTGAAGACTTTGACCTCAGACATGGAGATACAGAGTTTGGAGTTTGCTCAGCTGTTTTTCTGTCTTGCTTTGGGGATTACAGTTCAGTGATTGAATCAATCTCAGAAGAGACCTTGAACTTTGGACTTTTAGCCTTGTTGAGGCTGCTATAGACTATGGGGACTTTTGAAGTTGGACTAAATGTATTAGGTAAGGCCACTATATACTCATGTTTGAACAAGCCTATAGGGGTCAGGGAGTGGAATGTTATGGTTTATATAGCTCGGCTCAGGGAGTGGCACTATTAGAAGGCATGACCCTGTTTGAGTAGGCGTGTCACTGTGAGTGTGGGCTTTAAAACCATCATCCTAGCTGCCTGGAAGCCTGTGTTCTGCTAGCAGCCCTCAAATGAAGATGTAAAACTGTCAGCTCTGCCTGCTCTATGCCTGCCTAGATGCTACCATGTTCCCACCTCGATAATAATGGACTGATCCTGTAAGCTAGCCCCAATTAAATGTTCTTTATAAGACTTGACTTGGTCATGGTGTCTGTTCACAGCAGTAAAACCCTAAGACAATTGGGGATTGTTAACAGTTTCATGATTGTCATCATGGTAGCAAGCATTGCAGCAAAAGGACATACTACTGCTGGAGAAGGAGCTGAGATTTCTACATCTGGATCTGTCAACATCAGGCAGAGGAAGACTTGGGGTTAGAATGGGCTTTTGAAATATCAAAGCCCAGCCCAAGTGATGCATTTTCTGCAACTTAGCCATGCTCCTAATCCTTTTAAATAATGCCACTTCTTGGTAACCAAATATTGAAATTTATTAGCCTATGGGGATCTTTCTTATTCAAATCATCAAATATGTGAATATAGTTAATGGAGCCCATTTGCCCTTGGTGATATAATCAGGTACTAAGGGTGGCAAATATCATAAACTCAAAAGAAGAGGGAGGGAAGGAAGAAGAGGAAGAGAGGGGGGAGGGAGATCGAGAAAGAGGGAGGGAGGGAGGTAGGGAGGGAGGGAGGGAGGGAGGGAGAGAGAGAGAGAGAGAGAGAGAGAGAGAGAGAGAGAGAGAGAGAGAGAGATATGCTCATCCAGAATCTAACAAATACCAGATGTATATGGTTCTCTAAGCAAGGAAAATGAGTCATAAATAATACAATGGCTCCTTTTATCATTAATTTTCTTTGTTGTTATAAAGTCTTTAAAAGGAGCATTTTATCCTGAGAAGAAGGAACACGGGTATTTTATCTAACCCTTCTCTACATAGGCCACTTAAAGTTCTTAATATATTTATAATTTTCACAGGACCAGGTTTAGGGCTGTATAAGTGAGGTTTAGTCCTATAATATATGAAAGGATACAGTTAATATGTTTGTTGTTGATTAGTCAATATGGAGTGTTCATATTAAACTTGATTTTTAAAAAAATTACAGTGACATTTCAAAAAAATGTTCAGTTTCTATCTACTTGATTTTTTATACTGATATTGATACATTCCATAGATTCAGTTTTCATAGTGTTCAGTATTTCTCGTAATCTAAAACCATATTTAAGATAACTGGAGAAGCCTAGCAAACTTAAAAATTGGTGAACTGCAGTGGAGGGAATTCTGTTTTTAATTTTATGTAAGAAGACTTCATTAGAGGTAAAATAGTGTACATACAATTAAGTAGATAGAAAATGTGTCTCTATTCTGTGTTTAGCAGGTTCTGAAAATGAGTAAGAAATAAATTAGTTGTTACTGAATTTGTGCATGATGTCATCACATCATATTACAGTGTTTCCACCAACACAGAATTTCATGATATGAAAAGATTGTATGCATGTATTATAATGTTTCTTTTCCTTCCTTGTGCTATTCACAATGGAATGATAATAGAGTGGTAAATGGATGTAATTTCAAATTAGTATAATGAGATAAGATGTAGTGTTAGAACCAATTAGAACTGAACTATAAGGAAAGCCTTAGAGTCAGGAACAAATCGTGCTATAAACTACCACACTATATAAATACTCACACAAACATTATTTATAACACCAGGCATTAAGTAATTTTCTTAAAGGGGTCACATACATATATATTCAGAAATATTCAAATCTTTAGGAATTAATTGACTATCACTGGAAGCTTTATATCTTGATCCTTGGTACTAAATGAGATGAAGATTATGGTCTTAGCTACTATTATCTAAGCTTCAAACCAAATCTTCATTTTGAGGGAATTTGTACTAATTCTTCTGTCAAAACCACCAAATAAGTGCACAGGATGCTAAATAATTCTAAATGAACTGCAAATTTCAAGTGTGGAGAAGATGGCAGGAAAGAGAACTAGGAGACAGAACTGGCATTAGTTGAAGGGCATCTCTGGGACAAGCTAGAAACCTAGGAAAATGGAAACTCCCAGGTGTCTATGAGGGTGACCCCGATAAGACTTGTAGCAATAGGGAATATGGAACATGAACCAGGCACCTTCTGTAACCAGGCAAGGCTTCTTTTTTTTCCATTTTTTATTAGGTATTTAGCTCATTTACATTTCCAATGCTATACCAAAAGTCCCCCATAGCCACCCACACCCACTCCCCTACCCACCCACTCCCCCTTTTTGGCCCTGGCGTTCCCCTGTACTGGGGCATATAAAGTTTGCAAGTCCAATGGGCCTCTCTTTCCAGTGATGGCCGACTAGGCCATCTTTTGATACATATGCAGCTAGAGTCAAGAGCTCCGTGTTACTGGTTAGTTCATAATGTTGTTCCACCTAAAGGGCCAGGCAAGGCTTCTAAAGGAGGCATATGGATACCATTCCAGCCACAACACATTTGGTCACAATTTTTTTCTGCCTTTTAGAAGTGCAGGGATAAAGAAGGAGAACAAAAATGAAGGAATGGCCAGCCAGTGACTGCCCCAACTTGAGTTCCATGTCAGGGGAGAGAGCCTACCAGGACAATGTTAATGATACTCTGCTATACTTGCAGAGAGGCACTTAGCATAACAATCATCGTATTGGCTTTACCCAGCAACTGATGGATTCAGAGAACCAAACATTAGGCAGAGCTCTGGAAATCTTGTGGAAAAGGGGGAGAAGGTATTGAAGGAGCCAGAGAGGTCAAAGACTCCCCAAGAAAGCCTACCAAATCAACTAATCTGGGCCCATAGGGGCTCCCTGAGACTAAACCACCAACCAGAGAGCATCCATGGGACCAACCTAGACCCCTCCTATACAAATGTAAGAATGTAAAGCTTGATCCTCCTGTGGACCAGTAACAAAAGAGCAGTAGATATCTGGGACTCTGTTGCCTGCCTATGGACCCCTTTATTAATGGGACTACCTTGTCTAGCCACAATCAAAGGAGATGCACCAAGTTCTACTACAACTAGATAAGTCAAGGTAGGTTGATATCCACAGACGGTCTCCTGTCCTCTGAGGAAAAAGAGAGGGGTATAGGGAGTGGGGAGTTGAGAGGAAGGAAGTGTCAGAAGAGGAAGGAGGATAAACTTTGATAGGGATATAAATAAACAAATAAATTAATTAAAACAATCACTATTCTACAGTGTGTATACAATTTTCTGTCATTTAAAAGTCACTTTCCTCCTAGCATGGTGGCACATGCCTTTAATTCCAGCACTTGGCAGGTAGAGGCAAAAGGATCTCTTGAGTCTGAGGCCAGCATGGTCTACAAAATCAAGTTCTAGAACAGCCAGAACTTTACAAACTTGGTTAACCTAGTAGCTCTTTCTTTTGCTTCTGTGATCACCAGAGAGGTAGGGCTGGCTCATCCAAGTCCATGACCACCAAGGCCAGAATTATTATTTTCCCAAGGCAAGGTGCTGGCCACTATCCTGACTGCTGTAGCCTCAGATGGATGGGGCTAATTAATTTTCTAGCCCTCATGATCTCAGACCTCAGGTAGATTTTAAATCATGTATTTTCTCTTGATTTACATGTGCCAATTCAGTTTCATAAAAGGTGTTACCTAAATCTGTGCAGATAGTAGCTTATGATTTGAAAGATATTCTAATTCGTGAATATTTTCATCAGTGGATTCATTTTTTAAGTGTATCATCATCATTATCATCATCATCATCATCATCATCAACTCAGAGGCCATCTGAAGCTTAGAAAGAAGGAAAGGCCAAGTGTGGATGCTTCAATCCCACTTAGAAGGGGGAAGAAAATAATCATAGAAGACAGAAGGAAAGAGGAGCCTGGATGTGGGAGGGGAAGGAAAGGGGAAAGGGGGGCAGATTCAGGATCAGGTATGGGGAGAGAAAGGAGTGAAGCCCAGGGGATCAGGAGAATGAATCGAAATATGCACCAGTACGGAGTGGAGAAGGGGATGAAATACTAGAGAGTTCCAGAATGTTCCAGAAAATTCCAAGAATGTGGCAGACTCCCAGGAGCCAATAGGGATGACATTAGTCAGGGAGTACAGAACAGTAGGGAGACAGAACCTGAAGAGACCACCTCCAGTAGGTAGGCATGACCTCCACTTGAGGGATGGGTCACCAACTCATCTCAAAATTTTTATCCCAGAATTGTTCCTGTCTAAAGGAAATATAGGGCTTAAAAAATTACCAGAGGACTGCTTTATCTTGTTTCAGTGGGAGGGGATGTGCTTGTTCCTGTGTAGGCTTGATACCCCAGAGAAGGGGGATGCTAGAGGGGTGAGGTAGGAGTGGGTGGGTGGTTGGTTGGGGAGCAGGAAGGGGGACAATATTTGAAATGTAAACAAATAAAAGAATTAATACAAATATCCCACTAAAAAATGAGATCCAGTAATAAGCCAGGTGTGGTGATTCATGCCTTTAATATTAGAATTTGAGAATCCAAGGAAGGCAGATTTCTGTGAGTTCCATGCCAGCTTGGTATACAGATAGATTTCCAGATCAGATAGGGCTGCTACATAAAGAAACTCTGTCTAAAAGCAAGCAAGCAAGCAAGCAAGCAAGCAAGCAAGCAAGTAAGCAAGCAAGCAAACAAACAAAAAACCTAAATATTCTGTAACAAGTTTCATATTGTTTACTGAGGGAAACTTCCTTGCATGAAGTTGATGATAGACAAATTTGAACCAAGCTCAGTCTTAATATTTCAAGTGTCTAAAGATGTATTGTTATTTTCCCTTTGTATAAGTTTGGGTCTATATGAGTGAATACTATGTGTGGGGGTGCCTGAGGAGTTCAGAAGAGGACATCTTTTCCCTGTTGCTGAAGATGGAGGTTATGATGTTGCATAGGTCTTGCATCTAGGTCTTTTGGGGGTCCTTGAGGTCTTTGAGGGTTTAGTTAAAGCAGTTGGCCTGGCTCAAGGGCTTTCCAGGATCACTGTTCCTTCTGACAACACTCATCGTGGTTCCAGATTAAAAAAAATATTGTCTCTGATGGTTTGTATATGTTTGGCCCAGAGAGTGGCACTATTAGAAGGTGTGGCCCTGTTGAAGAAGGTGTCTCACCATGAATGTGAGCTATAAGACCCTCATCTTAACTGCCTTGAAGCTAGCATTCTGCTAGCAGCTTCCAGATGAAGATATAGAACTCTCAACTCCTCCTGCACCATGTCTTACTGGATGCTGCCATGTTCCTGCCTTGATGATAATGGACTGAACCTCTGAGCCTATAATCCAGTCCCAACTAAATGATGTCCTTTATAAGACTTGACTTAGTCATGGTGTCTGTTCTTTTTTTTTTTTTTTTCTACTTTTAAATTTTTATTATTTTTTTATATTTTTTATTACATATTTTCCTCAATTACATTTCCTATGCTATCCCAAAAGTCCCCCATACCCTCCCCCCCACTTCCCTACCCACCCATTCCTACTTTTTGGCCCTGGCTTTCCCCTGTACTGGGGCATATAAAGTTTGCAAGTCCAATGGGCCTCTCTTTCCAGTGATGGCCGACTAGGCCATCTTTTGATACATATGCAGCTAGAGTCAAGAGCTCCGGGGTACTGGTTAGTTCATAATGTTGTTGTACCTACAGGGTTGCAGATCTCTTTAGCTCCTTGGGTACTTTCTCTAGCTCCTCCATTGGGAGCCTTGTGATCCATCCAATAGCTGACTGTGAGCATCCACTTATGTGTTTGCTAGGCCCTGGCTTAGTCTCACAAGAGACAGCTATCTATATCAGGGTCCTTTCAGCAAACGCTTGCTAGTGTATGCAATGGTGTCATCATTTGGAGGATAATTATGGGATGGATCCCTGGATATGGCAGTCTCTAGATGGTCCATCCTTTTGTCTCAGCTCCAAACTTTGTCTCTGTATGTCATGGTGTCTGTTAACAGCAGTAAAACCATAAGAAGACAGAATTTGTTACCAGGAGTGGGTTATTGCTGTGAGAGGCCTGACCATACTTTTCTTTCAAAGAATGTGGATTTTGGGACTTTGGATTTGGAAAGCAGTGGAAAGCTTTAAGTGTGGCTTAATGGGCTATCCTAGTAGAAATATAGAAGACTGAGAGTGATTTGCATTGTGTGGACCTGGCCCAAGAGGTTTCATTGGAGAATCTCAATATGTAACCTAGAGACTGTTTTTGTGGTATTTTGGTGAAGAATGTGACTACTTTTTGCCATTGTCTGAAGAGTCTGCCTGAGGCTAAGGTGAAGAAACTCAGATTAATTGCACTGAAAAAGGAGGTCTCAGAAATACCCATCATAGACTTTGTTCTCTAGTTAAGTCTCATGAAGAAAATTTTAAACAAGCATAGCAAGCTGAGAAAGGAAAAATATAAAATATGTGGTTAAATATTAAAGGGGCACCAGGAAGTGAAACGGAGCTGCATCCTGTCTGCAAGGATATTAAGTTGAATTACAGGAGTAGTGACCTTGGTGCAATATCCCACCCAGCTAAATTTAGGTCCAGGCATGGTGGTAGTATAAGCCTTTTACCAGGAGGCAAAGACAAGCAGATCTATGAGCTCAAAGTCAGTATAGAGAGCAAGTTCCAGGACAACCAAGCTTAGGCTGAGAAGTTGGAAAAGAGAAAGCTGGTGATACAAGGCAGGGTGGGGTGGCATGTTCAGCCCCAGCAAGCAGCAGAACTCAGCAACTTTGGCCATGTGGATCTTGTTTTAGAGTGAAAAATAGAAGGGACTACTGAGACAATTGATCCTGGTTAGCTGGAGCTAAGAAATTAGTGGTGATTAAGAGAAGACTAGCATCACTGAGGTGAAATCTTCTGGGAAGTATTTTCTGAGAGCACAAAAACTGTTTCAGAGATAGCTAAGGTTGTACCAGCCATACTTCCTAATCTCTTCGGCTGTACTTGGTAATCTGTTCACAAAATGGTGTCTGTAATTTTTATGTTGTAATGGATGTGAGGAGTTTTTGAAACATCATCTCCAATTCATGAACAGTTAACAGAAGCTTTTAGTTCGTGTTTCTGACTATTTCTGGTACTGCAGTTTGTTTGTCTGACTGCTTGTTTCTGCTTTTGGACAAGTCTTCTCTTAGTTCTTTTGTCTTAAATGAACCAGCCTCCTCAGTGAGACATTTATGGTCCTAGGCATCTCTAGTGTATTCATGATTTATTCATCTAACCAGCTCTCTTATACCTCCTTATTAGCTATGTATACAAGCTAAAATCATATTAAATTTCAACTTTGAACGCTTGAAATGAAACTTTCCAAAGACCACCAAAATTCAACATTGCTCACGTTCATTCATCTCTTTTTTAGATCTTGCATTTTGTCAAACTCCACATACTCTCACGTTAAATACTTTTTGCTAGCATATCAAGGCAGTTGGCTAAATAATTGACATTTTGGATTAGTAATACAATTTTTCATCCTACCAATTCATTATTGCAGCATC
The DNA here is from genome assembly GCF_000001635.26 of Mus musculus. NCBI lineage: Eukaryota > Metazoa > Chordata > Mammalia > Rodentia > Muridae > Mus > Mus musculus. Next base: position 116,417,102 of record NC_000080.6, on the reverse strand, counting down.
TGCAAATAGAGTGTGCTTACTTATCCATTGAGAGACTGAGACTAAGTATAAGAAATCATGACAGATTAAAGTTGCACATTATACAGAATTCATGTTCAAGGATCGGCACACTCACTAAACATATGGCAACTCACTTAATCTGCACAGTAGACTTGTGAGGCAACTCTACAGGTACCTTATTTTACAGGTGATAAAACTAAACCTCAGAAGACTTTGGTAGACAGAGAAGTGCTATCTAAGGTTCCATAGCAATTTGTAAACTTGTATTTGGAAAGTGGCAGCCTTCCCCTTGAGTCTATTCTACTGGTCATTATGTTTAACCTCCTCTCAACACATGTATGTTGTCTTTGATTCATGCCACCTCTTAATAGATTAAACAAATGAAGCCATTTGTCACTTCCTGTGGCTTTCAGCAAATAAGCCATGCCAATGCATGGTGGAGTTCTAGATTGACACATATCCCAGAAAGCATTGGCTTGAGGGTTCTGCTTTGTCGTGATACTTTTTAATGGTGCTAATGTTAACATTAGCATTCTCTTAAAAAATTGCTTGTGAGTTCCCTGCTTAAAGAAATTATTTTTCATAGTTATTTTCTTCCCTAAGAATGAAATCCTTGTGATATAAAATGTCCCTTAACGATTTGTCGAAATGGTGATGATCATATAAGGATGGTCCCTGTCCCTTATAGTAGTGGGGATCACATGCAGCAATGAGGAAGGAGGTTAATATATTTTAAGTTTAGATGAGAGAAGAGATCCAGCACAGATTTCTAGATTATTAAATATATTCTACAATGTATTTGGTTAAACGTATGACATTGAGATAATACTGTTTTAGATACTGCCTTAAAAATACGCTCTTAAAACTGATCAACAATTTTAAATCAAATCCAAAGAAAGCCTGATGCATCTTGGGGAGTTTTCAGCTTTCAAGTTAACTTATGAAGGAACATTGTAATCTGTTGCTCCATTAACTGGAAAAGAATAAAAATGACCCCTGGTTTCCTCCCACATTGAGTCATGATAAAGGTTACAATAGTTGGCATTTTCTAGAAGTTTCCAAAATTGACCACATAAAAGTAACGACATTTACTGTTGTTTGCTATTGATGGAATAATTACCTATGGAATGTCACAAAAGAGGTGACCTTTTAAACACACTGGCAGTTAATATTAACCCAGACATTAATATTTTGAAAAGAGGGACAGTTAATAAAGGAGAGCCTTTTAAACCTACAGGAGTATGATAATTAGTTATATTCCCTATGGCAAGTTTCATCCTAACAAGCTTTCCACTCTGGTGGCAGTAAAACTTTCTTGACAAACTTTAGTCAAATCTCTACATAATAGATAATCATGAATAGTTCTGTAGCGGTACTCACTAATTATAATTACTGCAGAGCTGAGTCATTCACTGACAGTCTGGTAAAATTAGCTCTGTCTAAATGTAGACCCGCCTACTTATGTCACCCATTTTCTCTCACTGAAGGCCACTCAATATTGGGAAATTCATCAAGTGTTTGAAATCAAGATTTCAATGGTTTGTTGATTGTTTGAATAGCTGATGTTTCCCACGAAGCCATGTGTTGTTCATCTGCTTTTTTAGTAATAGAGTTTAATTACAGTCTTCTTTCTTTCTTTCTTTTTTCCTTTCCTTTTCTTTCTTCCTTCCTTTCTTCTTCCTTACTTTCTTTCTTTCTCTCTCTCTTTCTTTCTTTTTTCTTTTTTCCTTCTTTCTTTTTTTTTTCTTTCTTTCTTTCTTTCTTTCTTTCTTTCTTTCTTTCTTTCATTCATTCCTTCATTCATAATTTTTATTCATTGAAAGGTAATTTCTCTAGCATAAGGGAGAGTATAGTGAACATTCTATATAATCTAACTTTCACTAACAAGGGGGCATTCTTTCTTCATGTTGTGACATTTAAACAAAAGCAAAATGTGTTTTGACTGTATTGTCTTTATAAAAATTATGCTTTTCTACATGACACAACCTTTCTAAGGTGACTTAGTAAAATATTTTTTTTTAAAGAACCCGCAGTTTTATCTATCTATCCATCATCTATCTGACTGTCTGTCTATCTATTTAACTATCAATAATCTATTATCTACATATCATTCATTTCTATTGGCATCTCTCTTTCTCTCCCTCAGAAAGGATATCATTGACTATCTTAAGTGAGCCTTGACCTCAAAAACCTTCTGTTTCACCCTCTCAGACTGCCAAGAGTCAGGTTTGTACCTCCACAATTCATCAACATCTGATATCAGCTTCAATTACAGTACGAAAATAAGGAGGTAAAACAGAATCAAGACACGGAAATACAAATTTGGTTTGTTTGTTTTTTTAAATCTGAAATCTCATTGTAGTTTTTTATGTATTAACTTTAATTTCCTAGTTAGACTCTGCTACAGGTTCTATGGTACGATGAGTTCTGTTCATTTTACTGTACTGACAACAATGAAGAGGCTTAGAAGCAAGCCCCTTGTCTTGGGCACCTGCCTACAAAGTTGTTTGCATCTTTTCCTTCAACAACCAAGTAAAAGCCATCCAAACGCCCTTCCCAGTATATGAGCAACTTCCAATCTAGTCTCCCCCAGTGCTGGGTTGGTACCCCAACTTCATATGTGCAATTATCATATTCTTGTGTTTTCTTCTGGAACTTGTCACAATCTTTAATCGTTTCATTGATTGTATATCCTCACTGTGGAGCAGAGAAGCCATAGGGGTCATGAGACATCAACTTCATTCATGAGCATTTCTTTTCTTTCTTTTTTTTTTAATTTCTATTTTTTTCTTTTTTTTTTAATTAGGTATTTTCCTCATTTACATTTTCAATGCTATCCCAAAGGTCCCCCATACCCAACCCCCCCAATCCCCTACCCACCCACTCCCCCTTTTTGGCCCTGGCGTTCCCCTGTACTGGGGCATATAAAGTTTGCAAGTCCAATGGGCCTCTCTTTCCAGTGATGGCCGACTAGGCCATCTTTTGATACATATGCAGCTAAAGACAAGAGCTCCCGGGTACTGCTTAGTTCATATTGTTGTTCCACCTATAGGGTTGCAGTTCCCTTTAGCTCCTTGGGTAATTTCTCTAGCTCCTCCATTGGGGGCCGTGTGACCCATCCAATAGCTGACTGTGATCATCCACTTCTGTGTTTGCTAGGCCCCGGCATAGTCTCACAAGAGACAGCTATATCTGGGTCCTTTCAGCGAAATCTTGCTAGTGTATGCAATGGTGTCAGCATTTGGAAGCTGATTATGGGATGGATCCCTGCATATGGCAATCACTAGAAGGTCCATCCTTTCGTCACAGCTCCAAATTTTGTCTTTGTAACTCCTTCTATGGGTGTTTTGTTCCCATTTCTAAGAAAGGGTAAAATGTCCACACTTTGGTCTTTGTTCTTCTTGAATTTCATGCGTTTGGCAAGTTGTATCTTATATCTTGGGTATCCTAAGTTTCTGGGCTAATATCCACTTATCAGTGAGTACATATTGTGCGAGTTCCTTTGTGATTGGGTTACTTTTAACTGCTGACCCATCTCTTCCAGATTTAAAAACTTATCTGAAGTTTTTAAGAAAGCAAGTTTTAGATATTGATAAACACATCATATATAACTGTCAGTAAGCTACCTCAGAAATAGTGAAATGAAGAGAAACGTACTTCTCAGTGAGACTTGTGTGACTGCTTTATTCACCTTTCCTGTTCCTCTATTTCTTGAGCCCACATAACAAGTAGGCATGCTGTCTTGGCATTGACTATCTTGTACCAAGCTTTCATCCTATGAAATGAACTTACACATCAAACTAAACAAAAGTCAAACCCCTCCGAGTGTCAGTTGCATTTTGTCAAATGACATTCAGCTTTCTGATGAGCTTGATGTGAAAAAGTAGACATACTGCATCTGTGAATAAACTTGGGAGAATTTAGGAAAAGGTGTCAGATACTCAGAAAATGATTATGTTTTAGAAAAGTTTTCATTTGGTGGGCCAAAATAACATTAAATTTGTAATCTTCATGACTGTGTCTCTAGAGTGCCAGGATTATAGGCCTGTGCCACTACACCAGCCAAAGCAATCATAATGCTTTCAATTCCGTATACTATAAGCGACTTGGTTCTAAATGAAAAACAAAACAAATAACATACTGAGGGAAAGTACTCATAAGTAACTTTGAATTTCAGAAATATAATAATATGTGTATATTCTATAGATACTATATATGTCAGCATCAAGCTACCAGCAAGAAATTCCCACCTGTGCAATAATGCATGCTTATGATGGGGTAACAAACCACTTTATGATTGAATTTGAGATGAACTCCATAGAAAAGATTCTCATGACTGACATTAAAATTCCAGTTAAAGCTCATAGTTTAGAAAGTTTTAGAATATAGAGTGAAAATAGCTATCAATATTTTGCTAAATGGCCATGCTGTCAAAGTGAGCTCTAAAATATTTACATTTATATCCATTGATCTTTTTCTACTTTCAACCTTGGTCAGAGAATCTTCTAGAACGGGCAACTGTCAAAAGAGAAATCATAGCTTATCAAAGTACTTAGAATAGTAGATGGAACACTCAGCTCTAGATGAGAGGCATACCCCAAGGCTCAGGGAATGTCATGAAGGAGTAACTAAATAGACTGTAAGAGCTCAGAAATGGAAATGGTTCTCTGACAAATCTGCATTTTCGGTATGGTATAGTAGCTTGAGTACCCATGACCTCAAGTCTCTTGATTGACTGTACAAGTCCAGTGCAGGGTCAAGCCAGCCCAAATATGTTTGACAATGTGGTCATCTCTTTCTGAGAAGCTACTGGTTGTTGGTAGATATGGAGGGAGGAAGAAAAGCTCTTCTTTGAGGATGTGGCCACCAGTAGATTGGCCATGCTTCATGGATGGCAACCATTCCTATACAATACAGAGAGCATTTATGGGTTTAGTAGGTCATTAAAAAAATATATGGATTTAGAAAGGGAATCAGATGAGAGGGAATTTGTGGGGAGTAGGAGAGAAAAAACTGGAGTAAATATAATCACATTTTACTGTAGTCCTGTATGAAAATGTTAACAATAAAGAAAAACTTAAGAAAAGAAATCAAATAAATGCTTAGATATTCTATAAATATTAAGTTATCTTTAAATTTTTACTTATCAGGTATATATACATATATATATATATGTCTGCGGGGTGAGAACTGTCCTTCCTTACTCCCAGTCCCAAGGACCCTCTCCTTTCCATCAAGCTGTTGGTAAGGGGTTAGGCAATGCGCAGGCCCACAGCCTCTTCAGGGCAGGGAGCTCACACTGTGATTGTATTTGCAGTTTGAGGACCTCGCTGAAGCTCTCACACAGGGTTAGGTTGCTCTGAGTGGTGGAGCATATTTTTAAATAAAAGTACACTTTGTTTCTATTGCAGCTACTAAGTACATCTCCAAATCATTGATTTTACCTAGTGTCTGTGTTTGTTTTCAGAATTACAAGTATCCAAAAAAAATGTAATGAGAAGACCTTTTCTAGAGGTATTACTTTTATTGTTTTGCTCCTGAATTCATTCTGTGGGTGTTACTTAATGCCCCTTCTGTTCACCTCTGTCATTTAAGTAAGGAGTAATTGTTTGTAGTTACAGAATCTATGGGTTTATGGCCACTAACTTGATACTTTTGATCTGAAAGTGTGTGGAGATTGAAACCAAGGCTTTTTACCTGGTAGGCAAGCACCGTTCCTTTTAGCTCACATGGGTCTTGAACTCCTTCTGAGTATCTAGAATTTAAGGCATGTAACACCACATTCATTTTAAATGACAATATTTTCTGTCTTGTTTCATTTTAATTTATTTAAACAACACATTGCTCGAAGAGCAGGAATACTTTTTAAATACAGTAATTTCATTTCCCATTAAGTCAGAGTTTGGTATTCTCATTGAATACATATATTCACTTTCCTTTCTGTTTATCAGTCACTTGGTGTTTCATTGCCACCTGGCACAGTGTTTTCTACATGGAGAAAGCAACCCCTTCCAAGTAGTGGCAATAGTAGATTAATATTTTAGACCAAGTGTCAAGTATCAGAGCTGGTAGATATTTAGCATCCAGCCCCTCTGATTTTAAAGCCAATTGCACAGTGTTATGGAGACTAATATTTATGAACGAGCTTGTATTTAAAGCCTTAAAATAAACATGGAGTCAGCACTTGGAGCAAGCACTTTGAAGACATTTAGGTAATAGGATGTGACAATATGAAATGAAACACAATTTACACAGAGTTTGAGCTAAGCCACAGTAGCAGGTGATTAATAAGCAAGTCACTGACAGACTTTTAAATGACAAGGATTTTGAAAAGGAAGCCTGACAAGACGATATAATAACTATGTTTCCAATATGTTGAGTTCGAAGGAAATTACTCTGCAGAAAACAGTTAACATCACTGTCTACTTACCAGTATGTTAATCAATTTATATATAGTAGACATTAACACTTTGTAGCTTGGTGTCATGAAAAGATTAGTTAACTCTTTTCACTGACAACACACAATGCTCTGATTTTGAATTTTCTTGCAAAATAGTCCATCTTTCATACAAAAAGTAGCTTGCTCACATTTGTAAGCAATATAAAATACTGGGTATAAATATGTCTAGAAATTATACAAAAATCACCTCTCTATTTTGTAAACTTTTCATTCTAAACATAACCTATATGATTCTTGAGAAATAAATGGATTCCAAGGTAATTGATGAAGGAGCCTTTAATTTGTATACTTTGTACTAGGACACTGAGCTAGAGCGACTCCACATGCTTTGGTAAAGTATGCTTTCTGATATTTCATGTGACCTGAGATGTGGGCGGGCAACATATATAAGTTAAATTAGTAGTTACCTTATATAAACCAGAGCACCATGCTACATCACTAATATTCCAGCTCATGTGCATGGTGGAGATATATATATATATATATATATATATATATATATATATATATATATATATACCCATAAACACAAACACAGTACCAGGTATCACGAGGAGTAAGCTTACATATGCCTGGAGTCATTGATTCTATTATCTCTTGGTAGAAAAATATGAGCAAATAAAAGGAATAAAAATTGATTGCACAAAATGACTAACTATTTATTGTCAATTTGAGTGTAACTGAAGATACAAGATACTCCTTCTCTGTGCCTTAGGATCAGGAGAGAGTACTTATGACTACTCCAGTGCCATATGTATCCTCTATGCTCCATGCCATAAAATAAAATGACAAACTAATGTCTAGGTTAAGTTTCTGCAACTGTAAGCAAGCCCCCATGTAAATGCTCCTGTAAGAGTTGCCTTCATTATTTTGCTCTTCATGGCAATAGAACACTGACTAAGGCAGTGACTCACCAACCTGCTTTCCTTTGGATATTTGGATGAGCATCAAGACAACGTGGTTTTGGAAGCAACTTTCCATACATTAGTCATTAATAATGCCCACCCACTCTGCAATATAGCACATTTCATATTTTCTTTTAACAATGACCAGAATTAGAGTGAATTTTTGATAGTTATTCTCACTCTGGGAGAACAGCTAATGGAGAATAATTGTTAAACTATCAAATCAACAGCAACTGTTTGAGAACTGTTACCTTGTAAGAGTTACTTCTGCCTAGAAATCCACAGTTACAAAACACTGTGAGATAAGTTGAAGTACTCACTGTGACGCACATTTAAAACCAAATGTAAAATATCAGTGCAAGTGCCATTCTTACTACAGAAGACAGGCACTTGACTTTCAACAAAACGTTCAGAGTAATACTTTCTGGGTATGAGTCCTCCCTCATCACCAACTCTGTCAGCAGTGTACGCACTTTGAGAGCTATGGTAGACATGTAGGCATTGATGTATCTCTTCAGAAATAATTAGAAGATTTTAATAGTTCATACTAACAAATGTGCCACATACTGGAGCCTCCAGGCCTCATTATCATAAATATTTTTAGTGTCGCTTTTCTACAAAAATATTGCTTCATTTAGTCAGTCCAAATGTACACTAAGGCAAAGAATTAGATTTGTCCTGGAGGATGAAGCAGCCTGGTTAATTCTATAAATTTCTAGAGAAAGAGATCCTGTCTCTGGGTGGGAGACACAAAAGAGGCAGAAGCAGATGAAGCAACTCTGTTGGGCAGGAGTCACAGAGGAGAGAGGCTGGGAAGTAAAATCTCCCCAGATTTGATGCTGACCATGTAGGTCATAAAAATGGGAGACTTATCAAGAAAATATCATGCTCTACTGTGACTGAGAACTGTCTGAAAGAACAGAAGGAAAAGGGGTGAAGTCATTCAGGATCGGCCTTTTAGAGGAATCCATGTCTTTGTCTGTAGAGGGGTTAGTCTAAAAACACATATATTATATAGGCTGAGCAACTTGTATTTATGTTCTCTAAAAACACATATATTATATAGGCTGAGCAACTTGTATTTATGTTCTCGGAAATATATATACACACACATATACACACACACACACACACACACACACACACACACACACACACATATATATATATATATATATATATGTGAGTGTGTGTGTGTCTGTGTGTGTATGTAAGAGCTATAATGAAAACTAGGCTATGAATTTGAAAGAGAACAAGGAAGGATATATGGGAGACTTTGAAGAAAGGCAATAGGAATGGAGAAATTATATAATTATATTAAAATATAAAAATCAAAAAAGTAATAAAAATTTAAAAATGATAAAAAAAGTCTCTTTCTATAATGTGAAAAGTATCTATGAATGAAAGAAAATTTGGGAAGCAGAGAACCAGAAGATCTTTAAGATGTCTCAAAATATTCATACATTCTATGAAACAGGTAGTAGGTTGAACAATGACCTACAATCTAACATACCTACCAAAGTTATCTATACTAGATTTTTCTTGGTATGCCAATATATTATTTCTGTGGCATTGGAAACTATGAAGATATCAACTTTGTGGTGATTTAATAAAACAATGGAGTCTTCCTGAGGTGATTACATACCCAGAAGGGTATGAAACTGTGTGTTGTGAAAGCAGGGGTGAGAGAGGGAGAGGGTAAAGGTGGGAGGAAGAAGAGAGAGAGAAAGAGAGAGTGAAGGGGAGGGGAGGGGCAGGGGGCTATGAAGAGATGGAAAAACAGGAGAGAAAGAGGGGGAAGGAAAAGAGACCAATTAAGATGCCACACACCAGTGCTTATGTTAAAAGATATAGAAAAGGCAACAAGCCCCAGGAGGCCAAGGAATCCAGGGATTCAACTTCCTTCCATATGCTGCAGGAAAGGCAGTCCTGCTGGGTTCTCAGGCATGTGATTCACAGAGTGGGAAACTCACGAATTTGTTTGTAGAATACCAGGTTTGTGGGCAGTTGTTTCAGCCATGATAGGAAATTCATGTAGCTTGCCTGGTCTCTTGGGGCAGAACAGACATGTGAAAATCATGTGAGTACTTTATCAAAAGAACCTGCAAAGATCAGTCTTAGGCCATGGTGGTCTGATAGGATACATGGGACAATTTCAATACTTTTGTATCTATTGAGGCCTGTTTTGTGACCAATTATATGGTCAATTTTGGAGAAGGTCCCGTGAGGTGCTGAGAAGAAGGTATATCCTTTTGTTTTAGGATAAAATGTTCTGTAGATATCTGTCAGGTCCATTTGTTTCATAACTTCTGTTAGTTTCACTGTGTCCCTGTTTAGTTTCTGTTTCCACGATCTGTCCTTTGAAGAAAGTGGGGTGTTGAAATCTCCCACTATTATTGTGTGAGGTGCAATGTATGCTTTGAGCTTTACTAAAGTGTCTCTAATGAATGTGGCTGCCCTTGCGTTTGGTGCGTAGATATTCAGAATTGAGAGTTCCTCTTGGAGGATTTTACCTTTGATGAGTATGAAGTGTCCCTCCTTGTCTTTTTTGATAACTTTGGGTTGGAAGTCGATTTTATCCGATATTAAAATGGCTACTCCAGCTTGTTTCTTCAGTCCATTTGCTTGGAAAATTGTTTTCCAGCCTTTCACTCTGAGGTAGTGTCTGTCTTTTTCCCTGAGATGGGTTTCCTGTAAGCAGCAGAATGTTGGGTCCTGTTTGTGTAGCCAGTCTGTTAGTCTATGTCTTTTTATTGGGGAATTGAGTCCATTGATATTAAGAGATATTAAGGAAAACTAATTGTTGCTTCCTTTTATTTTTGTTGTTAGAGTTGGCATTCTGTTCTTGTGGCTGTCTTCTTTTTGGTTTGTTGAATGATTACTTTCTTGGTTGTTCTAGGGTGTGATTTCCGTCCTTGTATTGCTTCTTTTCTGTTATTATCCTTTGAAGGGCTGGATTTGTGGAAAGATATTGTGTGAATTTGTTTTTGTCGTGGAATACTTTGGTTTCTCCATCTATGGTAATTGAGAGTTTGGCCGGGTATAGTAGCCTGGGCTGGCATTTGTGTTCTCTTAGTGTCTGTATAACATCTGTCCAGGCTCTTCTGGCTTTCATAGTCTCTGGTGAAATGTCTGGTGTAATTCTGATAGGCCTTCCTTTATATGTTATTTGACCTTTCTCCCTTACTGCTTTTAATATTCTATCTTTATTTAGTGCATTTGTTGTTCTGATTATTATGTGTCGGGAGGAATTTCTTTTCTGGTCCAGCACCATGGCCTAAGACTGATCTTCAATAACAACATAAATAATGGAAAGCCAACATTCACGTGGAAACTGAATAACACTCTTCTCAATGATACCTTGGTCAAAGAAGGAATAAAGAAAGAAATTAAAGACTTTTTAGAGTTTAATGAAAATGAAGCCACAACGTACCCAAACCTATGGGACACAATGAAAGCATTTCTAAGAGGGAAACTCATAGCTCTGAGTGCCTCCAAGAAGAAACGGGAGACAGCACATACTAGCAGCTTGACAACACATCTAAAAGCCCTAGAAAAAAAGGAAGCAAATTCACCCAAGAGGAGTAGACGGCAGGAAATAATCAAACTCAGGGGTGAAATCAACCAAGTGGAAACAAAAAGAACTATTCAAAGAATTAACCAAACGAGGAGTTGGTTCTTTGAGAAAATCAACAAGATAGATAAACCCTTAGCTAGAATCACTAAAGGGCACAGGGACAAAATCCTAATTAACAAAATCAGAAATGAAAAGGGAGACATAACAACAGATCCCGAAGAAATCCAAAACACCATCAGATCCTTCTACAAAAGGCTATACTCAACAAAACTGGAAAACCTGGACGAAATGGACAAATTTCTGGACAGATACCAGGTACCAAAGTTGAATCAGGATCAAGTTGATCATCTAAACAGTCCCATATCACCTAAAGAAATAGAAGCAGTTATTAATAGTCTCCCAACCAAAAAAAGCCCAGAACCAGATGGGTTTAGTGCAGAGTTCTATCAGACCTTCAAAGAAGATCTAATTCCAGTTCTGCACAAACTATTTCACAAAATAGAAGTAGAAGGTACTCTACCCAACTCATTTTATGAAGCCACTATTACTCTGATACCTAAACCACAGAAAGACCCAACAAAGATAGAGAACTTCAGACCAATTTCTCTTATGAATATCAATGCAAAAATCCTCAATAAAATTCTCGCTAACCGAATCCAAGAACACATTAAAGCAATCATCCATCCTGACCAAGTAGGTTTTATTCCCGGGATGCAGGGATGGTTTAATATACGAAAATCCATCAATGTAATCCATTATATAAACAAACTCAAAGACAAAAACCACATGATCATCTCGTTAGATGCAGAAAAAGCATTTGACAAGATCCAACACCCATTCATGATAAAAGTTTTGGAAAGATAAGGAATCCAAGGCCCATACCTAAACATGATAAAAGCAATCTACAGCAAACCAGTAGCCAACATCAAAGTAAATGGAGAGAAGCTGGAAGCAATCCCACTAAAATCAGGGACTAGACAAGGCTGCCCACTTTCTCCCTACCTTTTCAACATAGTACTTGAAGTATTAGCCAGAGCAATTCGACAACAAAAGGAGATCAAGGGGATACAAATTGGAAAAGAGGAAGTCAAAATATCACTTTTTGCAGATGATATGATAGTATATATAAGTGACCCTAAAAATTCTACCAGAGAACTCCTAAACCTGATAAACAGCTTCGGTGAAGTAGCTGGATATAAAATAAACTCAAACAAGTCAATGGCCTTTCTCTATACAAAGAATAAACAGGCTGAGAAAGAAATTAGGGAAACAACACCGTTCTCAATAGTCACAAATAATATAAAATATCTTGGCGTGACTCTAACTAATGAAGTGAAAGATCTGTATGATAAAAACTTCAAATCTCTGAAGAAAGAAATTAAGGAAGATCTCAGAAGATGGAAAGATCTCCCATGCTCATGGATTGGCAGGATCAACATTGTAAAAATGGCTATCTTGCCAAAAGCAATCTACAGATTCAATGCAATCCCCATCAAACTTCCAACTCAATTCTTCAACGAATTGGAAGGAGCAATTTACAAATTTGTCTGGAATAACAAAAAACCTAGGATAGCAAAAAGTCTTCTCAAGGATAGAAGAACTTCTGGCGGAATCACCATGCCAGACCTAAAGCTTTACTACAGAGCAATTGTGATAAAAACTGCATGGTACTGGTATAGAGACAGACAAGTAGACCAATGGAATAGAATTGAAGACCCAGAAATGAACCCACACACCTATGGTCACTTGATCTTCGACAAGGGAGCTAAAACCATCCAGTGGAAGAAAGACAGCATTTTCAACAATTGGTGCTGGCACAACTGGTTGTTATCATGTAGAAGAATGCGAATCGATCCATACTTATCTCCTTGTACTAAGGTCAAATCTAAGTGGATCAAGGAACTTCACATAAAACCAGAGATACTGAAACTTATAGAGGAGAAAGTGGGGAAAAGCCTTGAAGATATGGGCACAGGGGAAAAATTCCTCAACAGAACAGCAATGGCTTGTGCTGTAAGATCGAGAATTGACAAATGGGACCTAATGAAACTCCAAAGTTTCTGCAAGGCAAAAGACACCGCCAATAAGACAAAAAGACCACCAACAGATTGGGAAAGGATCTTTACCTATCCTAAATCAGAAAGGGGACTAATATCCAACATATATAAAGAACTCAAGAAGGTGGACTTCAGAAAATCAAATAACCCCATTAAAAAATGGGGCTCAGAACTGAACAAAGAATTCTCACCTGAGGAATACCGAATGGCAGAGAAGCACCTGAAAAAATGTTCAACATCCTTAATCATCAGGGAAATGCAAATCAAAACAACCCTGAGATTCCACCTCACACCAGTCAGAATGGCTAAGATCAAAATTTCAGGTGACAGCAGATGCTGGCGTGGATGTGGAGAAAGAGGAACACTCCTCCATTGTTGGTGGGAGTGCAGGCTTGTACAACCACTCTGGAAATCAGTCTGGCGGTTCCTCAGAAAATTGGACATAGTACTACCGGAGGATCCAGCAATACCTCTCCTGGGCATATATCCAGAAGATGCCCCAACTGGTAAGAAGGACACATGCTCCACTATGTTCATAGCAGCCTTATTTATAATAGCCAGAAGCTGGAAAGAAACTAGATGCCCCTCAACAGAGGAATGGATACAGAAAATGTGGTACATCTACACAATGGAGTACTACTCAGCTATTAAAAAGAATGAATTTATGAAATTCCTAGCCAAATGGATGGACCTGGAGGGCATCATCCTGAGTGAGGTAACACATTCACAAAGGAACTCACACAATATGTACTCACTGATAAGTGGATATTAGCCCCAAACCTAGGATACCCAAGATATAAGATATAATTTGCTAAACACATGAAACTCAAGAAGAATGAAGACTGAAGTGTGGACACTATGCCCCTCCTTAAATTTGGGAACAAAACACCCATGGAAGGAGTTACAGAGACAAAGTTTGGAGCTGAGATGAAAGGATGGACCATGTAGAGACTGCCATATCCAGGGATCCACCCCATAATCAGCATCCAAACGCTGACACCATTGCATACACTAGCAAGATTTTATTGAAAGGACCCAGATGTAGCTGTCTCTTGTGAGACTATGCCGGGGCCTAGCAAACACAGAAGTGGATGCTCACAGTCAGCTAATGGATGGATCATAGGGCTCCCAATGGAGAAGCTAGAGAAAGTAGCCAAGGAGCTAAAGGGATCTGCAACCCTATAGGTGGAACAACATTATGAACTAACCAGTACCCCAGAGCTCTTGACTCTAGCTGCATATATATCAAAAGATGGCCTAGTCGGCCATCTCTGGAAAGAGAGGCCCATTGGACTTGCAAACTTTATATGCCCCAGTACAGGGGAACACCAGGGCCAAAAAGGGGGAGTGGGTGGGCAGGGGATTGGGGGTGGGTGGATATGGGGGACTTTTGGTATAGCATTGGAAATGTAAATGAGCTAAATACCTAATAAAAAATGGAAGAAAAAAAAAAAAGAACCTGCAATTATGGGTTTCAACCAGAAGGATGTACGTTTGATGGGAATCTTACAGGAGATTCATACACGTGAAAACTCTGGAGCAGAAGGATGCTAGGGTCAGATCTAGTCCTCGTTCATCCTAAGTGTAAGAGATCCAAGGAAAAGTAGAGACCAGTTGAAAATATTTAGGCAAGAAGTCATGAGGACAGCCCTAAGAGGGGAAAACATGAAGAGAGATACAGAGGTAGGGAAGATGTTATTAGCGTATAATCCTTGAAATTTCCAGGGTAGGAGATTAATCCCAAATTTGGTTATTAGCCTTCAATGTGGCCTTTCAGAAGGCATGAAATTATCAGTCACTACTGCTTCACTATAGAAAAATATGTTAGGAGAGAAACCTGTTGGTAAAATATGCTCCAATTGATTCCAATTGCTGCACTTGAATCAAGAACCAGCTCCAAGGACTTGTTCTTCAGTGACTTAAATGCCAAGAAGTCTTTATTTATCAGTCTCTATTTGAACAGTTCTGCTTTCTTCCCCACTTCCTTTCTAGTTATCTGTGGAAAATAACACTTTATGTTTTGCATTCTCTTTTTTTGTGAAATGCCATTGCTTCCTAAAATGGTTCTGCTGCATTTAGTAGTGAAGCTGATTAAAGAGCTGTCTTGTTTGTCTCCCACTGTGCTGTATAAAACACTGCAGCTGCAGGACACTACCACAAACAAATAACATTACTCAGTTCATAGCCTTCTAACACTGTGGCTCATTAAAACCCCAATGCGTAAATTGCTAGGTACCTCATTTTCAACAAAAAGAAATGGAAGATGCCAAGGGTATATGCCCAGTGCCTTTTCAGGCTGAGGAAATCTGTCACATTTCATAAAAGAGAAAAGTTCAATTTTTCGACTTTTGTGAATAGAAGATGTTGGGGAACTTGATTTTAAGTAGTTTGTAGTACATATCAGAATTCCACAGCAATTAAAATTCTTCCTAGAGATCAGGAATTCTCTTCTAAAAGAAATAGTTGCTTGACCTCTTCATGTAAATTAAGATAATTTTAACACGTTTTTGTTTTCTTTAGATAAAAGAAATATATTCTTATGACGACTATCTTTCATTTAATACCATAGAGTTTATTTATTTGTGGTAATTTGATTAGGCATAGTCTTTGTGATCCTTTATCTATTCTTGGACCAGGGAGGGGCACCATTTGAAGGTGTGACCTGGTTGGAGTCGGGGTGTCACTGTGGGTTAATACTCTCACCTTAGGTGTCTGGAAGTCAGTCTTCCACTAGCAGCCTTTGGATGAAGACATAGAACTCTCAGCAGTGCGAGTGCCATGCCTGCCTGTATACTGCCATGCTCCCACCTTGATGATAATGGACTGAACCTCTGAACCTGTAAGCCAGCCCCAAGTAAATTTTTTTTATAAGACTTGCCTTGGTCATGGTGTCTGTTCACAGCAGTAAAACCCTGACTAAGACAGAAGTTGGTACCAGGGACTGGGGTATTGCTGTGATAGGCCTGACCATGCTTTTCTTTGAAAGAATTTTGATTTGTGGACTTTGGATTTGGAACATAGTGGAATGGTTTAAATGGGGCTTAATGGGTCATCCTAGTAGGAATATGGACGACTTTGCTGCTGGGAGTAATTTGAACTGTGTTGACCTGGCCCAAGAGATTTTAAAGGAGAAGAATTTCAGAATGTGGCATGAAGACTGTTTTTGTGGTATTTTGGTGAAGACTGTGGCTACTTTTTGCCCTTGTCTGAAAGGTCTGCCTGCAGCTAAGGTGAAGAGATTCAGATTAATTGCATTGACAAAGGAAGTTTCAAAAAAGCTCAGCAGAGACTTTGTTCTCTGGTTAAGTCTTATGAAGAGAAGTTTGAACAAGCATAGCAAGCTTAGAAAGGAAAAATATAAAATATATGGTTCGAGTACCAAAGAGGTACCAGGAAGTGAAATGGAGCAAAATCCTGTGTTCTAGGAGATAACAAATTAAGGGAATGGGTCATTGGGGCAAGATCCTACCCAGCTAAATTTAGATCAAGGCGTGGTGGTACACACCTTTAATCTCAGGTGACAGGCATGCTGATCTCTTCTTTTAAGGTCAATCTACAGAGCAATTTCCAGGATAGCCAAGTTTAGGCAGTATAGGATTTGGAAAACATAAAGCCAATGATAATGTAATAGCACAAGGGGGTCATGTTCTATTTCCTGCAAGTAGCAGAACTCAGCAGCTTCAGCCATGTGGCTCTGGCTCTAGAGTTAAGAATGAAAGGAACTACTGGGACAATTGATGCTGGTTAGCTGGAGCTAAGAAATTAGCAGTGATTATGAAGAGACCAGCATCACTGAGGTGAAATCTTCTGGGAAATGTTTTCTGGGAGCACAAAGAAGCTGTGTTCCAGAGATAGCCAAGGTTGTACCTCGTGCTGCGGCTGGACTTGGTAATGTCTAAGAATCACCCAGGTGCTACTGTTTTGAAGGCATGAAGGTGTCATGAAGAACAGCTGAGGCTTGGCACTGTGAGAGGTCATGGAAGGACATTGGAGAAGGTATAGCCTCAGCTGTAGTTGATGGCCCAGGACTGAAGGGGTCATTCAAAGGATTTGAGGCTTGGCACCATGAAGATAGCCTATGTAGGCTATTGATGAAGCCTAGTTGGAGTAGAACACCCCAGTGTATTGGACATGTCAGTACCATGGGATGATCACCAAGAACAGCAGCCGTAGTGGAATGAATCAACCTGAGCTTAGATTGCTACAGAGGGCAGAGCTGGAGAAGTGATGCCAGCACTTAGGAGGAGTCCAAAAGATAAAGTGGAATCCCAGACACTGAAACAAGAAGCTGTAACATTGAAATTTCCTTGGAGACTCAAAGATGTTAAAGATGCCAGAGACATGGGATACATGCTGATGAATGCTGCTAACAGGGAGTGGAACTAGCCCAGGAGAAAGCAGTTTGTTGCAGTCAACAAAGATGAAAAAGGAGTGGAGAGCTGAAGACCACTTTGACATCGGCCATGGAGATACAGAGTTTGGAATTTGCCCAGCTTATTTCCTGTCTTTCTTTGGGGATTATAGTTAAGTGATTTGATGAGTATCAGAAGAGACCTTGAACTTTTGATTTTTAACATTGCTGAGACTGCTATAGACTAAGAGGACTTTGAAAGTTGGATTAAATGCATTTTGCATTATGCTATGTTTAAGTATGCTCCTCCCCCCATAGACTTTGAACAAGTCTATGGGGGCCAGGGAGTAGAATGTGATGGTTTATCTATTCTTGGACCAGGGAGGGGCACCATTTGGAGGTGTGACCTGGTTGGAGTAGGGGTGTCACTGTGGGTTAATACTCTCACCTTAGGTGCCTGGAAGTCAGTCTTCCACTAGCAGCCTTTGGATGAAGACTTAGAACTCTCAGCACTGGCTGTGCCATGCCTGCCTGGATACTGCCATGCTCCACCTTAATGATAATTGACTGAACCTCTGAACCTGTAAGCCAGCCCCAAGTAAATATTGTTTTTTATAAGACTTGCCTTGGTCATGGTGTCTGTTCACAGCAGTGAAACCCTAACTAAGACAGTCTTCTTTAAAAGGATGTATAAAGAGGGTGCACAATACTGCACAATGAACATTTTAGTTGTAGACTTCTGTGCCATTGGTTTCTCAGCCTAGGGGTTAAGAGTTAACTGTTATGCTGCAGAGAGTAGGTACATAACTGTGGCAGTCAGAAATGGCAATCCACCCTGGACCTCCCAGAAGGCTGGAAACAGAATATATACTACCCAGTCACAAGTCTTTCATATCTAAATAACTACATTTTTCTGATGTACTCAATATTAAAAAAAATAAGGATGATCAAATCAACCTTGTAAAATGTATAAAACATAGTTAGGCAAGAAGCAGAGAACATTAGATGACAGTTCTGCTCATTAGATGTTAAGTCTGGTCTATTAGGGCTCCTCCTGTACGAAAGGAAAGTCATAGGATACTCAAAGGAACATGGAAGCCGTTTACCCATTTTATCTTCAAAATAATATTGAAGAATTTTGTAGAAATAATTTTGTGAATTTTGTCCTATCAATCAAAGCTACTTCAGTCATTGGTTTCAGCTGATAAACAATTAGTGGAATAAATTCTTTCTGTTATCAAATTATTTCTAGTAATTAATTCATTATGAAGAGAGTCAACCCTAACTTTAGAAATAAACGTTGATCATGCTATCAAGGAACAATGTCCCCAGATTTTCAACTAATCTATAAAATAACAAAAATGAGTAAGTCCTTCTCCAGTACCATGGCTTCTGACACACTGCTTAACCCTTATCTTGTAAAATTTTAGTCCTTAAGGAAAAGGTTGCAGATTAAATTCAGTCTTCCACTAACACAGGAGCTCATATTAAGCCTTTAAAGGCATGCATGTTTCACTCTAAAGAAATCTATTTTACAAATTATGAAAATATATTAGTTATTCCTGTTGCTTTTATATAATTAATATGAGATATTATAGCATAGTGGAGTGAATCCATTTTAACATTTTATCTCAAACAAGAGAAAGTTTTAGTGGTTAGAAAAACAGTAGATCAATATGAAATTTTGGAGACTGGACTTTTACAAGAAATAGTTATTATTTGTCTTTTCTTTTGGAGGAACTTTTAGCACATGCTTTATGAAAAGAAAAGATGAAAATACACAAAAGTGTCAACATTTTAATAAATATATGTGTTTGATTTCATCTAGCCTGTATTTGGATATGTTATCTAAAGAAAAAATCCTAAACATAGACTGAGATATTATTGAATTAAATTAATTTTAAATGATCATGAGTATCCACCATGAGCCACCAAGGTCTATAAGTGTTGAGATCCAGGAAAGAGCAGTTGTGCTCCATGGGTGAAATTAGAGATGATGGAATAAACAAGAAAACCAGGAGAGGTGCGAATTAGGGCTGTGGAGAAAAGCAGAGCAGGGAGGTAGGACTGAAGATAACATAAGACTCTTCGGAACTCCAGAGACGAACATTCTGAAGTTAGATTTGAGCTGAGATTTGAGCAAAAGTACTATACCACGGCAAATAACATACTCAACACATAGCAAACTATGTCAAGTTCCTGTGGTTAGAGTGTGTCTGTTCTGGTCATAGACTGGCAAGGACTTGAGAGAAGGCAGAATCAGCAAGATGAGCTGAGGTGGGCTTTCTATACTTGCTTTAAGGTGAAGTGAGAAGATATGGAAAATATCTGTTGGGGGTTGGTCTGGTGCTGCTTGTACTCATATGCTAAATATTATACTCCAAGATCTGGTTGCCCCAAGATGAGAAAATTTACATATACACCAGTCTTTGTTGTGCAAAACCTACTCCCTACTTTAAAACCATTGTTGAGGGAGAGAGACAGAGACAAAGACAGAGAGAGACAGAGACAGAGAATGAGAGACAGAGAGAAAACAGGAGGTCTCCATTAGTTATAATGGATCAGCAGCAAGAGTGAAATGCCTCCTGCTTCCCCAGGACACCAAACTGCTGTAGCATTAATAATTCAGGAAGATTAAAAATAGGAAGTATTTGGGGAGCACCAAATAGATAGTCTAGAGACAGAATTAGATTAAAGGTAATCCCCAGCAATTGCACAGAGCCAAATATATAAATTATAGTTCTAATCTCATTCAACTATGCTTCACAAATATCTTATAATCTGACTCTATGCAAATGTTTGTCCAGTTAACTCAATGTGTGAGTATACTTGGGGGGGGGGATTCAGTTTTTAAAAGATTTATTTATTTATTATGTAAATAGAGTTCTGCTTGCATGTATGATTGCATGCCAGAAGATGGCTGAATATCTCATTATAGATAGTTATGAGTCACTATGGGGTTGCTAATAATTAAATTCAGGACGTTTGGAAGAACATCCAGTGAGCTTATCATTTAAGCCATCTCTCCATCCTCCTGAATTCACAATTTTAATATGAGCATCAGGAAGCCTAGCATTGTTTCTGAGTTAGAAAATATCGGGAAAACAGGTTTGAGAGATTCATGGAGAAAAAATAGAATCAAAAGTCTCTTAGTAGAAATCAGTATAGAGCCAGCCCGACTTGAGACCCATCCCATGTGCAAGCACCAATCCCTGACACTATTAATGCTACTTGGTTATTCTTGCAGACAGGAGCCTAGTGTAACTGTCCTCTGAGAGGTTCCACCCAGTAGCTAAGTCAGACACATACAGACACCCACAGTCAAACAGTGGATGGAGCTTGGGGAATCTTATGGAAGAATAAGAGGAGCCAGAAGGGAATTGGAACTTCACAGAAAGACCAACAGAGTCAACTAACCTATACCGTTGGAGCGCTCATATTTTGAACTACCAAACAAAGAACATACACAGGCTAGACCTGGGCCTTCCCACACATATATAGCAAGTGTGCAGTTTGGTCTTCATGGTGGATCCCTAACAACCCAAGAATGGCTATCCCAAAAGCTCTTGACTGTATATAGGATATGCACTTCCAACTGGGCTAGTGGGAGAGGAAACAGCTAGCCTCACAAAGACTTGAAGTACCAGGGTCGAGGGATAACCAGGAAGGCCCTCATCGGTTCAGAGAAGGGGATGGGGGGATTGAGGAAGGGTTGTGGGGGGTTGACTGGGAGAGGGCCTTTGTGGGAGTTGTAAAATGAATAAGTAAAAAATTAAATTAAATTTAAAAAGAAAAGTAGAAATCAGTGAGGACATGTCAGGGACATAGCATGCTTGAACTTATAGAAAGAGGCTAAGACTTGAGATATATCAACAGGGATGTAAGAAGTGGAGGGACTGCTAGAAGTCTGGGCTTTGTGGTTTCCTGTGAAATGGATGCAGGTTGAAGAGGAAAGATGGCTAGATAAGCGCTGGGACATAGCTGTGTCCATGTATCGTTAAGTCTTCAGAAGAAATTAAATGAGCAATAAGTAGGTTTTAAAAATTAAAACAAAATGCCTCAGTCTAGATTTTCTGAGATGTTGCCATGGAGACCATGCATGAGTTCAGAGCCAGGGGCTTCACCTTGTCAGCTGGAAGGCATGGTTCCTACTAGGCAGCTTCAGTCACAGGGAAGGAGAGGGGCTGATATCTATCCACGCTGGGCTGTGATGAAGATCGACTCTTTTGTGTCAGGATATCAGGAGAATCAGAGCTTCGTCTTCCCCACAGTGTGAGAGTTTCTTTCTGGTCCCTGCACTATAGTGCCAGAGAAACCTTGTGGAGAATCAGAGTCCTATCTGACGCCATTGGTAAGGAGGATACTCCCAGTCTTGAGGTGTCAGGTGTCTGGTGTTCATAGAGACTTCTTACCATAGCAGAAGTAAGGGGTATCTTTCTCATAAGTTAATCATGGACAAAATCAGTATTCATGACTAGGTGATTTTCCTCATATTCCTCGTGTAGCAGTAATGAAAACCTGTGTACATAGCAATTTGAAGTCATAACTAGTGCCCTCTACATATGACATCCAAATGCCCATGATCCAACTGAAAACCACCCATATCAAAGCAAAAGCCCGGAAGATGTTGCCAACGCCAGATATTAGAATATTCTGGAAAAAGGTTTATCCATTTTTCACACAAAAAAATACTCTTCAAAATATCAAGACATATACACGTAGAACAAAAGCAAATGAAAGAAACACCAGTAGTTAAGCAAAAAAAAAAAAAAAAAAAAAAAAAAAAAAAAAAAAGTAAAAATTCAGATTAAAATAAAACATATAAAAAGAAGAGAATTACCGTAACTGGAATCTGCCATGAAGAAAGGCTCCTTCCTGCTAGGAGTTTTTCAGTGTGGAGAGGGTTTCAGATGCAAAAGAAAGGCACTAGGCAGTTAATCTGACTTCATGATAAGTCAGGAAGGACAGGAAAATAAAGTTAAAGGTGTTTTTTTTTTTTTCTTTTTAAACTAAGAATAAAATCAATCAGTGGAGACTTTAGTGAAGATTTAAGAGAGTAGGTTCTTGGACAAGGTTATAAAAACATGGGAGGACCAAAGTGATGTTTCTGCTTTAAAAGAATTAAAATCTGGTTAGTGAGATAGGGAGAGATTCATGTGTTTCTATTAAAGAAACACAGTCTGGCTGATTATTTGGGCTCTGAATAGCTAAGCAGAATTGTGTCATGCATATTGAAGTGTTTAAACCAGGGTCATGTGATATATTTTCAAGCACATACATTTTACTTAACCTTATGATTGCATAGATTACAGTGTCTTGCTTTCTTGTCCACTTGGCAGGACTATTTCATCTGCGTGGTCTTCCGTGTCCATTTTATGTTGAGATGCTCCATCTCTGCCATTCATGTGCTAGAATTACAGGCAGTCTTTCTTTTATCTGGGTGATGGGGAACCAAATTCTAGTCCTCAGGCATCTATGTCAGGCAATAGCAGCCAAATAATTCCAGTGACCTCACATTTTCAAGACTTTCAATATTCAAAAAGCACCAGTTAGGAAACAGTATTCACATAACAACTAAATTCAGATTTCATTCACTTAACTAATATTAATTGTATAATTTTGTTTGTGTTCATTACAATTTGCTTTCAAAGTTATATATAATCTTTAAAAGTAGGATTTTTAAAATGGGTTCATGCTGTCCTTTAAAATTATGATTCAGTGAAGAAGATCTGAATTGATATTGATGATTTATGGGTTATTATTCCCATCAGAATGGACGCACGTAGTTTTGATAGTGGAGGAGTCGTTCATACAATCACTAGGTGGATGCTGTCAGTTGCTTAGAGTGTGGAGTAGAGGAGTTGCTGCTGGGATGGGGCTCAGGCCGGGCATGTGAGCATTTCTGTGATGGTGATCTCTGGATTAGAATGTGACGTATGGCATGCAGTAGGACAACTGGGTAGGCAGTCACAGAGCTCTGCTAGCAGCTTTGGTACCAGACAGTGTGGAAGCACAAGTAATAGGGCTGCATAAAGTTGTCACGGGGAAATGGATATTTGTTTTACTTTTTAATTGAGTAAATCATGAAAAGAGAAATAATAACATCATCCTTAAACCTGCATAAAAATGCAGTGAATGTGCATAGAAAATGCTTTAAAAACTAGAGAAATGAGTTGAATGAGAGCCAAAAATTGTTAAAAGAGCATAGTAAAATCTTGAAGAAAAAAATGACAGGAACAGGAATCCAAACACTATTTAAAATCCACCAGAGGAAAGTGGATTAATAGATCCTGAAAAAATAGGCTCATAATGTAGGGAGTAATGTCAATGAATATTAGAAATTTGTTTGAAGTAAAACAGTTCATCATTGTGAACTCCTACATAGGTTTTGAAATTTACCAGTTATTAATAATCTCCGAAGCTCATAACACATATAATTCATTATTTAATTTGTATATCAGGGATTATATAAAATAAAAATGCTGTAAGTTTCAAATAAGCGAGTACATCAACCATAAAGCAAAAGAACACAGCAAAATATAACAAGACATCATCAAGTCATGTGCTCACAATGTCTCACACGTGTGGCTGGGGATGTCATGGAGAAGCAATCATGCTAGGGTCTCTGATGAAGAATTTCTGCGTAGAGGAGAGTGTATCACATTGGCAACTAGCCATGCATTCTCTTAGACACTTTTTAAACTATCATAGGACAAGCAATAGCAAATGACATTAAACATTGTTCACCATCCAGCTGTTTGCAGAGCTGCAATGTTTTGCTTATTAGATACTTGCTGGGTTTTTTGTTTGTTTGTTTGTTTTTGTTTTTGTTTTTCCTCCTGGTGATTAAGGTAGGAGTCATCCTGTCCAGGAAGAGGTCATTTGAAGATCATTTTATGGAAACTTGCATGAATGTAGGACAAGGGACTGTCTTGCTCCCAGAGCCTGCTGTCAACAAACTTAGAGAGAATACATCGTTCTCATACAATTCATATAACAACTGTAGATATAATTCCACATATGAGATAATTGAAGTTAAATTAGACAACCAAATACAAATAGTTCCTTAGTGTGTGTATTTGATTAATGCATCTTATGATCCTTTTACTCATCCAGACTAGGCTTCTCACATCCTCCCCAGTGAGGTGGACAGGTTGTGTTTATTGACCTCAACTAGGACCCATTTTTATACATTCAAGAAAAAGTAAGATCAAAGTTCTGGTTCCAAGCCCCCCCCAACCCACCCCACCCCACAAAAAAAGATGCATGCTGAGCTCTCAGTTACATACAATTCTACACTATTTTAGAGATGGGCCAATCTGTTCTTTGGAGAAGGAAGTCTGGGTAGCACTTCCATAGTGGAGTCGATATTGGCTGTAAGGACATGAGAAGGTCTCTAAAGTGAACTGGGTGGAAGGTAGTAGTGGCATCATGTAACACAGTCATGCATTGAGAAGTAGACCTATGTTGAGTTCACAGAATGTATAATATACACTTCATTAGAAAATAATAAAGTAAGAAAGTATAATTATTCAGTCAACATGTCAATTTTACCAATAAATACTACAGGACAAATGAACCTTTATCCATCTGTGAGAAGAATTATCAGCCATACAGGTTTGGGTCAAACCTATCAAAGTCAGGATTTTACTTATATATACAAATGCAAGTTTCAAAATAACGTGAAAGAACTGATTTTTAAAAAGAAGAGTTTCAGGGAACAGAAAACATATCTTCTCTTCTCCACTTCTCCCCTTCTCTTCTCCTCTCCTCTTCATTTCAAAAAGGATAAAATTGCCTGCCTCGTGCCAGGGACCATGACTCAGGTCATGACTAAATGCCCAAATACAGAATACCCTCAATAGATGACCTAGAGACCATAGTGCAGTGGGTGAATAGCATTATTTCCATACTTGAGAGAAGTAGTAGTTTCTTATTCCCCATAGCATGGGGCAAAATAACCAGAGGTATTGCAGCGGCTGTGAGTGAAGTGAAATAGGGAAAAGGAGTCCCAGAGATGCTCAAAGCTGAATAATAATATCCCCATTGATGCCCTAACGAATGTACAAAAAAATTAAACAAGTCAAGTAAATTAATTGCAGGAGGCAAGCTTGAGGCAAAAGCAAATGAATTGATTCAACTAATTTGTGCTCTCTCTATTTTTACTTAAGATGAAAACTTTGATTAAAAAGATAACCATTTCTGGTATTCCCACCTGGATGGATAAAAGTGAAACTGGATAATGTCTTACTCAGAGTCTGATAACAGCTAATTGCTTGGGATAACAAGTTTCTGCTTGTATCTCCTTTAGAACAACCCTGGACATTGATATTGTTTCAGTTAATACATGAAGTATTTGTTGATTTTGTAATGGCATATTTTTTCTGATTGACTATAAAGAAATCATGGAAAAAATACTGCTTATTGAAATTGTATCATCATAAAAGTCAATACACTAGCCAAAATTGTTGTGCGGGTATATAATCACACTTATAGAGAAGAGGGTCACATCAAGATATGTGTAGGAAACTTAGGGATGGATATCTTGTCTCAGAAAGATAAAAGAGGACGGGGAGGGGAGAGGAAGGGAAGGAAGGGAAATGGAAGGGAGAGAGGGAAGACTGAAGATCTAGATAAAGGACAAAACATTTGTTTTCTGTAATTGAAGCTCCAAATTCAAACCCTCAATGATGCAAAAAATGACTAACTGTGTTAGTGCTAAATGAAATGTATTAAAACGTTTTGATTAGTGTTAGGTTTTATTCTCTTAGAAACCAGTCTAGGCACACAAGAATTTGTTTTGTGCTTTTCTTTTGGCCAGCCTTTGTTCAACTTTGTTCAAACACACACACACACACACACACACACACACACACACACACACACACACACATACACACACATATGCATAAATATATATAGATAGATCTATGTAGATCCATCTATCTATCTGTATCATCTCTATCTCTATCTCATCTCTATCTCTATCTCTATTTCTATCAAATGTCTATCTATATCCTGGAGCTCAGTGGATATAAAGCATTGACTGCTCTTTGAGAGGTCTTGAGTTCAATTCCCAGCAACTGCATGGTGGCTCACAACCATCTGTAATGGGTTCTAATGCCCTCTTCTGGTATGTCTGTGAAGACAACTCCACTATACTCACATATATAAAATAAATAAATAAACCTTAAAAAAAATCTGCCTGTGGGGGCGATGTGAATAGAAGCCTTGAACTAAGTATGGATTTTCTGGATGTAAAATTTGAATTCTTAATTTAACAGGAAAAATAAAGGAAAGAGCCGAGAGAGACAGCTGAGGATGTTCCATGGAGAGGTAGCTAGACTGATACAAGAATAGAAATGAAAAGTCTTTCTAGGTCCTGCACCCTAAGAATAGGGAACTGTTACCTGCAGGATAAAGGCTGTTTGCTAACTAATTTATTCAGCCTATGAGCTAAGACTGAATTTTACACATGAATGTATTCAATCAACTTGATAGGGAACATGAACTCTTGAGCTCAGCCCAGTAAAATAGAATTTCTGTTATAAAGATTTCTATTCTCATTCATAGAACTGTATGGCTGAAAAAGTTATTAATGTTATATTTTAAATCATGTACATAAAATTTCATTTTTTTCTATTTTACATAAGAGGTTGGCCTTTGTATCATAAAATATTACTGCTACTTTGAATAAAATAAATTTGACCTCCAGTTTAGCTCAGTAAATTCAGACTCATTAACAAACAAAAAATCAAACAAACAAAAGACCATGTGGCGGTCTTCCTGGGTTACATATATCCTGGTATCTCCCTTAGTCTCTGATTTGTTATGTTTAATGTGGGGCCTGAGAGTCTCACTTCTAATTAGTCTTTGGATAAAGCTGAAATCTTCAGCTGGTGATGGGGGCTGCTCTTGAGAATCATTTGGGAGAACCATCCTGTGCTGGAAGAACTAGAGGCCCAGCAAATTATGCTAAGCTAAGTCATATCTAAAAAAACTTTTCATAATTGTATTTCAAACATAACTTTTGGGCTTAGGTGTAGAACTTTTCTACCCCAGGAAACACCCACCAATTAATTCTAATTCTCCTAATAAAATAAGGAAGCAAATACAAAGTGAAATCTGTTTCTCTCTAGTAGCATGTTTCTGAGAAGCAAGCCCTATCATTTTTCAGGCCTAATGACTTTTGAAAGATCTTTCCAAGGATGCATTAGGTAGACATTAGACCTGTTCTTGTATTCACTAACCTGAATGCAACATGAATTGGGCCAGGAATCAATAACCAGGAAACACCTACATAGTGAGTTCTTTGTGGCAGATTGTCAACCTAATCAGACTGTACCTGTTCCATGATATCAACAAAACTACCAACGTGCCTCTTTTTCATGTTTGTATGCCTTGTTTCATCCAGTAACGGAATACTTGAAAGAAAACTGAATTTGAAAATAAATCTCAAATTTCTAAGTAAAGAACATGGTAATTCTGCCAGGAGCACACAACTACCCTTCTGTTTAATCCCTAAAGATTTAAACACTAACATATCTATGCCATTCCTATTTATATGTTCAACTTAAATTTAAATTGCTTTTTCTTGTAAATATATAGTGGATTTAGTTTATCTGTTAAAATGACATATCAACTTAAAGCTGACATGTTGTCTCCATAAGGTATTCAATTTTTTATTTACATTTCCTGCTTATTAATTTTTTCAGGTGAAGAGAAAATATTGTTATTTTTAATTATTGAAAACAGAAAGATCATATGCATAAACAGATTGTAATGAACCTAAGAATAAAAATAAGCACGGATGCATCGACTCAACCCATCTTTAAATAGTTGAAAGAAAGATTGGCCAATGCATGAGGAAAGCAGTTGCCTTTGTCACTCTTAGTGGATGACAGTAATAAGAATAAACTTTAGTATGTCAAGACATGTCATAAAGCACTACATGCACTGATGTTCTCATCTGCATGGCAACTCCATCAAACATGTGCAATCACTAGTCACATTGTTCCTATAAGGGATAGGAAGTTTTAGCCATAAACCTACCCTAAAGCAATGGTTCTTAAGGAAAGCAAAGCCCTTGGCAGCTATGCATCAAGTAGCAAAGGTGACAGTTGACCTTGCCATATCTGTGAGATAGACAGTGTCGATGGCCTCCAGTTGGAAGTACCCAAGGATGTAACTAAGCTTTCTACAGACAGCAAGACATTCCTACACATACAAAACAAATACTACTTTTGAAATGTCAATCGTTTTAAGGTGACAACCCTACTGAAGTTTTTGCTTTTGGCTACTTATTGCATTGTACAATTAGAAGGCCAAAGATTCCGCTGCTACCCCCAAATTACTTGATGTATAAATGCACCTGTTCCAGCAGAACCTCTTATCTTCTACTTGTAGGTGGGAATTCCTGTATTTTTAGTTTTAAACCCACAAGGTCTCTCTATTTCTCTTTAGGTTAATATCTGTTTTCACTCTAAGTCCAGGGTTACTCATGTTGATCTTTCTGTTTAAGTATATCAAATGCTAGGGTCACAGATGTGAGCTTCCATAGCTTTCCATAGCTGGAGAAATTGACACCGAGATAAATTCATATGGAACCTAGATCTAGGTTCCTATATTTTTCTTCTTCTTTGTTGTATTAATCACACACAGGTTCATGTACATGCACAGAAACATAGAAACCCAGGATAAGCAAGCTTTTCTTCAAAGCTTTTCTTACTTAGATACCTTTACAAATGTTGCCACACATTGGCAAACTCATAAAACAGTTGGCTTTCTCCAGATTAGTCTTTGGAAAGTATTAGCTCTCAGTTGGAGGTGAATTCCCATGTCTTGGCTGCACTTGTAATAAAGAATGAATTATGTTATGGTTTAGTAAGAAGAGGATTTGTATGTGTAAATTTTTCATGAACAGAACACGTTGTACCTCATTATCCCTTGGAGATTCTGCTTCCTTCTATAAGCACGGCTATTTTAAGTAACTTGTAAGAATAAAAACCCAAAGACAATTTAAGTGATAAGTATTTTTCTCATTATTTTTTGCTTCTATAGAAATGTTTTCAGTGTGGGAGTGTTGTGGACACAGCACCAGAGAAGGTCAGGACACACATATTATACGTGTCTATAAACAAAGGAGGTTATGGAGTAGTTACTGGCTCAGATCTTGGGAACATGTTAGAATGTGACACTTCATGCAGACCTATATATAGTCTTTGCATCCTGGAGGAGATTTTATGCTTAGTTTTGAAGGAACTAAATTTAAGAGTTAACCTTCATTGGGAGGACAGGTGATGTTCTTGACCCAAGTTATCAATAAAAGTGTAGAAAATTGGATACGTACTAGTAGTGAACATTAGCAGGGAGTCTGAGGGCTCTGAGGAGTACCACATAGAGGATCAATACCGACTAGCGCTCACTGTATACAGTGAGAGTTGCGAGCCAGGCAAGAGTAGCTTTTCCTTCACAATCCTTTCTGTATGTATTTTCCTTCCATTTTCTGCATTTGCTGACATTTCCCATAGTTTTTCTCTTTGCTTTGCTGGCATCACCTTTCTCTCCAGTGTTTCCAGATATAACTCAGAAAAGGAAGACTAAGAGAGGGATTCGCTTCAGTGATATGTAACAACTTTTCAAGAACTAAAGAAAAGGAAAAATAAATGAATTGGCTTGTAGAGTGTCATTATAAGCTGAAGTCCTTGTCAGTTTTCTTGTCATGTATAAAATCATTATGAAATTATAAAAAAATAAATTCTTAGAATTGGTATATATTGTTATAAATCTGAATTAGTAAATATGGGTATATTTCCTTATGCTTAACACTGTGATAAGAACAAAACTTAAAAATGGCAAGGTTTTATTTGAAAATCAAAGATGTTGTTGAGGAGATACTCATGGCAGCAATGCTGTTCCTCCCAGAAGCCAACATTTAAATTAACATCCTGGCACGTGATGCACCATACTTCATGCTTAGCTGTTGGTCAGAGAGCTCCAGGGGCTCCCAGGGCAGTGCAACTGTTAACATCGCACTTGGCTGCTCACCAGGAATAGGTTTTAAAGTCTTAGTTTTGAAGACACCACAGACTTATAGGTTGAAAGTAGAAAGTAATCGGTCACATTGGAACTGTGCAAGATGTTCTCTCTCTATTCCTGAGCCTTCATCGTGCCCTAGGTACTGAACAAGCAGTTGAGGCAGAAGAGTCATCAGAAATCATCGTGGAGCTACTATAATCACCTTCTTGCCAAGATATACTCATCTGCTAAGACAACAGTATCATGGTTACTCTGGGTAACTAACATTACATTATTATTAGATTGTAACATAAAGTAACCAATACTATGATTAAATTTGCATCTAGTTCTCCAGAAAGAAATTCTTGCCTGCTATTGAGTTCCTTGATCAAGATTCCAGGGCAGGGGAGATCCTGTGTAGACTTTACTACTGTTGTTTTCTTAAATCCTGTGGCAAACTGCCTTCTAAAAGGTATGTTCATTCCCAAGGATTAGGATGGCTCTCAGCCATCATTAGAAAGCTCCTTTTTACAGTGGGTGGTGGTTATTACAAAAACTCATAACGGCCCCATGTGTAGAGAATCAATGATCATGGTATGCTCATCCTTAGTTCAGACAGTTATAGTAACCCTCACAGGGCCCACGGAATGTTGTAGGAAATAGCATAGGAAGACTTTAAGAACCAGTAACCAGGAAAGAGTGCTGTGAAATAATGGCTTCATGACATGACATGACATGACATGACATAACATGACATGACATCACTGCAGCTGTGATTACCTTCATGCACAATATTGGGCCTACCATCATTTCCTCAATAGCAGAGCAATGTTTCACCAAGCCCTATCCCTACTAAAGGACTATGGGAGCTAATGGATGCTAGGAGAGGGGATTTTTTTTCAAATGGTGTCACCATTGAGATATTGCTAATGTTCTAAAAAAATAACCCGAATCCTGTTTGTGCAAGCAGTCATAATTAAACACACACACATACCACACACACACATACACACACACACACACACACACACACACACACAGAGAGAGAGAGAGAGAGAGAGAGAGAGAGAGAGAGAGAGAGAGAGAGAGAGAGAGAGAGAGAAAGACTCCAAACACATATAGGGGGTTATTCAGAAGAAGAAAGGTTTCTACCAGAGAGAAAGGAGAAGAGGGTGGGTGGTAGGAGTGATAATGAGCCATAGTGTACTAATAGACTTGTATATAATTATTAACATATTTCTTTGGAAGATTTGTTAACTATAAAGAGATACTCTTGTTCAATCTACCTATGCAACAGTTTCAAGAACTAGAAAAATATTCAGTCCAAGTTCAAAATTTGTAGTGACTGTAAGCTTGCATAGCTCAGAAAAGCAGCCTCTTTGACAACGAGAGTGAAATTTTGATTCAAAGAATATGCTGTAAACTTCTTATTGACTTCAGTGTGCAGAGAATCTGACCCTCTAACTTTTTCTCTATCTCTCTCCCCATGCATTCCATGACTCTGAAGGTGAGTTAGAGTTTTTGATTATGATGGTTCTACTGTAATGAAATTGTAGTTAAACTTATTGGTCTAAGAATGGCAGAAACCTTTCAGTTTAACTTCATATATTTGCCTTGAACAAAAATTGTAATATATATATATAAAATTGAAAGATGCTGCTGAAAAGAATGTGAATTTGTTGACAAAGCATACTTAAAATAAAACCAATCTCTATCTACTTAAAAAAAATCAGCAAAAAGCTTATCAGGATAACCAACTCCCCTTTGTCTAGTATGCTTTGCTTAATAGTCACATTTAAATGGTGTCTTCATTTGCTTCATTAAATATTAAAAATGCATCCCTATGAACTCACTGCAGCTGCGG
Source organism: Mus musculus (assembly GCF_000001635.26). NCBI lineage: Eukaryota > Metazoa > Chordata > Mammalia > Rodentia > Muridae > Mus > Mus musculus. Next base: position 116,384,871 of record NC_000080.6, on the reverse strand, counting down.
TTGCCTCCAGACGACCCACACAGGATAAAGTCAATTAACATTCCAGTATGAATGGACAAGGGACTCATGAGCCTCCAAACCTTGCTGAGAGCTGCTGAGCCTTGGATAGTTAGTTTGCTAGTGTCTGGTCTCTGTTAGTTTGCTCATGGTCTAGTGGCTGCACTGCACCCAAGTTCATGTTGCCAGCACCAACTGAACTTGACAGTAAAGAAGTGATGGGATGAGGGAAGGGAAAGAGAGGGGAACATGGGAGCATATTTGGGAAAAGTGTGGGTGGAGAGTGGGATGAGGAGATTATGGAAATACACTTAGACATACATGAACGTGTCAAAGACTGGATGAACAAAAGTAGCTCATGATTCTATACGATTCCAGAAACACAAATAGCAAATATTGCTAGCTTCCTTTGTGATATCCATTTCTGAAAGTGACAACTGGTAAAAGTTTCATACATACAATAACATTCAAGTGTTTGCTACTATGTCATGATATACCTAATTTCTCTTTATATTAATACTGTAAAGTTTAAGATATAAAGTATATTATGTGTGATATAAAGCATCTTATTTATGTTCTATACATTTAAGAAATTGCCCTGTGGTCAGAGTAATAAACCCTCTTATGCTCAGATTCACAGCATTTATGCTGTTGGTTTCCTCTAGACACGTTAAAACCTGACAGCACCATTATAGGTGTTTATTTACAGCTGAAATGTAAATGCGAAGCTGAAGGGTTAAAGCAAAGACAGAGAGGGGTCTGCTTCGGATTAAGGTATTATCTGTTATGTCATTAGGGTTGAAGGTTGGCATTGACTGTGACAGCCTTTGCTCATGCATCCATCCACCTGTTCACTTAATGAGCCAGAGAATACTTGGGTGTCCACTCCAAAATCAAAAGCAATAAAATGTAACTAATGTTTTATCTTTCTTTATCTATCTATCTATCTATCTATCTATCTATCTATCTATCTATCTATTTATTTATTTGAGACAGGGTTTCTCTGTGTAGCCCTGGCTGTCATGAAACTCACTCTGTAGACCAGGCTGGCCTCAAACTCAGAAATCTGCCTCTGCCTCCCAAGTGCTGGGATTAAAGGCGTGAACCGCAACTGCCCTGCATAACTAATGTTTTAAATAGTGTCATATTCATACATGTGCTGTTGTATAGAAAATGTATTTCTATCAAAAATTAAAAGTAAATTAAATCAATTTTGTCTAAAATCAGTTATTTATACTTAAGTAAAACATAAGCATTTGCGTGTTCGAAGATGTTCTTGGGGTTTAGAAAAATTTGTTCAATGAAGAACAAATGTAAGGGTTTTTGACTTTCATTTGATGATGGTTCTTTCATACTGTTTTATAGTAATAATAATAATACCAACAACAACATACTAACCTAGCATAAGGACTGAATGTGCTGTCTATATATTTTAATTTAACATAAGTACTGAGTGAGTTTTATGTATATCAAACTACCATTAGTAGTGAACATGTGTTCTCTGTATAGCAACTTAAAGTAAATATGTGTATTATGTGTATACCAACCTAGCATAAGTACTGAGTCTGTATTGTATTCTATGCATATAAACCTAGCATAAGTACTGTGTGTGTGTGTTCTGTGAGCTACAATGAAAGGAAAACTGACATGCAGCATATTTAGTACAGTTTCACGTGGCCTTCTGAGGTGGTTTAGTAACTAAATAATATGAAATCTTTTTAACAACAACTCTTTTCATTATATATTCATACATTTTAGGCCATGGTTTATTCCCTTGTCTCTCTGGCCATTCACAGAAAATGGGAGTTACTAAGTAGCTAAATATGAGATATACAATCAGGGAACATATCCAAAATGACTGTAAATACAATGCAAACTATCATGAGCATATCGTTGGTAGGATTGCAAGCTTAAAAGGAAGGATTTATAGTAAGAATGCCCCTTGCTTCTTAAATTTAGCACTGTAAGCAGCAATATAATAGTACACAGTAGCAGCCAATGTCTAATCAATAACAGCTCATTAAAGACAGGAGTATCAGTTTAATCAGGGAGAATCTACATGTTTGCAGTAGTCAGGGGAAGATCTTGTCCATCAACGTCTGGTTCAATTCTTGGTTTGCTTCTGATGAGTTGCAATGGGTTTTGTTAAAAGACTGTGTGCAAGCTAATGTGGAGCTCATTTGTCATTTTAATACATGATCAATACAATCTATAACCAGTGTTCAGACTCATTTAGTAGGGGAGAAAAGAAGAGGTCAGTGCACATCTCTGGTGAGTTGTTTTCTTCTGTTCTTATATATGTTCTCTGAACACAAAGTGACCTTTCTTTTTATAAGTAACATAAAGCTAAACACATCTATTTGTTGGCTAATGCAAATTGTTATGACATGGATTTTTCCTTCATTCTGCTTTATTTGTTTTCTCATCTTTGATTTAAAGAATAATCCAAGAATGTAGTACCAGGTTAAAAAAAAGAGAGAGAGAAATTCCTTTATTTGCAAGTTATATCCTCCTTTGGGTATCCAGCAATATCAGTGTCTTCTTTCATGTACCTCCTTTGTGTGGAAGTCAGCGATTTGGGGGGGGCAAGTCTGATAAAGAGTAAAGTTGTGACTGGTAGAGGATGAGGTATCAACTGTAACATGCAAACAGAAGACAGATGGAGAAACGTCTTGAATCCCATTGCATCCGGTTGATTCTATGGACTGTTGACTGAGAAGATGCATCATGGTCATGTTTGTTTAATGTGAGAGCAGCTGAGAATGAAAGCCAACTAAAAAAAATGGAACAAATGTAGGTGGTTCTTGAGAAAATATTAATTCTCTTAGATTAGAAAACCTTACTTGAAAATCAAGGAGCTAGAGGAGTCTGCAACCCTATAGGAGGATCAACAATATGAAATAACCAGTATCCCCCAGAGCTTGTGTCTCTAGTGGCAAATGTAGCAGAGGATGGCCTAGTCAGCCATCAATGGGAGGAGATGCCTTTAGTCTTGTGAAGATTATATGCCCCAGTACAGGGGATTGCCAGGGCCAGGAAGCAGGAACGGGTTGGGGAGCAGGGTGGGGGGAGGGTATAGGATACTTTCAGAGAGAAAACTAGGAAAGGGGATAGCATTTGAAATGTTAATGAAGAAAATATGTTATAAAAAAGTAAAAAAAAGAAAATCAAGCTTAATATGACAGGGGAAAATATATTGTTATTTTTAAAAGTAAAAGTTTAGGTACACGCTAAAACACTTTCATAAAGCTGCTCTATGGGTGTGATCCAATCCTTCCTTCAGCATTCTGAAGTTGCACATATAATATTGAATATCCCATCCTGTAAAAATACTTTCATGACAGAACAATAAGCATCCATTTTGTTGGACTAGTAAGACATAAAAATTAATGTTATAGACCATAAAATTCAAAAGAGTCTGATTAAATATGTATTTGCTGAGTGCAATATATTTTTCTAAAGGCTTTTGTTCATCACAAGCAGCTCCTCAAAGTCATGTGTTTTAGGAATAAAAGAAAAAATTCAATAATATTTAAAAAGGAGAATTTTTTAAAGAACATGAGCAATTATTATATACAGTTGGTTGAGAAAAATGAATTTAATGTTTAAGCTAGCATGCATGGAATCCATGTACGTATCCAAGTAACCTGATTTTGCAACCTTGAACTGTTAGAATTTAACTGTTAAAATCAAAAGCCTTGAATGTCCAAGAAACTTGAGTGATATGGACTACACGCTCATATGTGTAGTTGGAGGCTAGCTATTCAGTGAGAAGCCAAGGAAAGCCAGATTGAATCAGCCAGCTTGGAGAGGACTTTGAGCCAGGACACCTAAGTTGAAGCAGCCAACCAGAGTTCAGGAAGAGCTAGACTGGCTGAGTTCATTCAGCAGTAAGCCTCAAAGAGAAATCTCTCAAATAAGAGTACATTCTCTCAATTGCATCAACATATATGTAAACTGGAGTAATCATCGTATTCGAGAAAACAAATAGGACCACAGAGAGGTCAAAAGAAGACAAGAACAGGACACAAGTTCTCTTAAGGGAAAAGGAAAAATGAAGGGGGGTGGTTAATAAGGGTAGGGATAGGGAGGGCAATATGGTGTAGAGGAGAAATGAGAGTTACAGTCATAGTGTAAAGGGCAACCTTAGTATGTTTGGAAAAACCATATGGACTCACACTATTACAATATCATTTTATGTTTACAATAAATGTGATAAACTTATAAATATTAAATGAAGCTATGCATTTTGTAGTGATAATTCTTTCCCTTAGAGAAAAACCCTAAGTACTAAGATAACTAAAAGAATGTCCCCCACATTCCCCCCCCAAAAAACCAAGATAGACAATTGCTGCTATCTTTGGTTGGCTCCTGGAATTAGATGAGTAGTTCCCATTGCACAAGGCATCATCCAGTGGGACACATGGGATTTGGAGTCATCAAGTCTCCTCTGTGTGGACTATCTCTCATGGTACTAGAAGGTGCTATGCAAGCTGGCAAGAGATAAATGCAATCAATGGTTCTACCCAGATGTTATGCCTATGACCCACAATGACCAGTATGGTAAGATATCCTTAAAGGTACAATATTGGCAATTATATCTTGTAGGCAATTAAAAGCTGTCTAATTGGATAGAAAACCCACTCAGTAGCAGGGAATTCATTCCTGGTACTGTGAATCTAGACACCCTCCCATGACTGATTGTTCTGTGATAAATCTACCACAGAAGACACTCTTAAATAAACAGAAAGAATAGAAGGTTCACCAGTTGCTGAGTGTATGGGGAACTTGCCCAAATCAAGCCTCCCTGAGCCTCATCATCCTTTGTCTTTCACACATAAAAACCATATTCTTGTTGACACACTTTCTGTACCAAGAAGAAGAAACAAAGCCACAGAGGTGAAAAAGCAAGCTCATTGCATTCAGAGACTTTCTTGGATCCTGGAACTATGGACCATGTCTTTGATTATTTAGTCTTTGTTCCCCTTTAGGTAAGTGTTGGGGCCAATGTACTAGGTTCTAAGTCACAATGGTTCTCTAACATGGCATCAGCTTATTAAGGTCTTTGGACTTGTTACACAGTGAAGCCATGAAATTTACAGAATAACCTACCATCACTGTCTCCTAAGACAGTAGTTTCTGAGCTCTAAATATTGTATCCTTATACTCACAGATAACAGTAGTTTCAATTCCTCAACAGACAATCTTTTGTTGCAGATGGAGACCATTCCAGAAAGCCACAACCAATCAAAGTTCAGAGAACAACTGACCATGGGGTGTGTAACCCTGTCCAAGACATCTACAATGTAATTCCTACAGATAAGGTTCAGGAAGCATTATGGAAGAAGGAGAAGAAATAAAGATAATAAGAGTCAGAGGAACATGGTTATCTTTGATATAGGACAGGGATGCTATGCCCCTGTAATCTCAACCATTTGGTATTATAAACAACTTGAAAAGTGACAAACCAATTGGCATGCCATTACGTATAGCCGCAATCACAGAAAGCCCCACTCTAAGGTTAGGAGCTGTAGGTGATAAATGACTGCTTAGAATGGGAGAATTAGCCTTTCTTTCAATGAGACCTTGATTAGTTATCCCATACCAAAAGATCAGCAGTTAAAAACAGCAATGAACAACATTGAATGGACTAAACATGTTGCATTTATATATTTATGAATATATATAGATGTCTAGTTATGCACACTTGTGACAGCAATAGAGTAAAAAGAAAAGAAACATACCCAGGCATGGTAAATGAACTGAACAATCATGGAAAACACAGCTATGTATGTATAAGGAGCTTCATGACCAGAGGATTCAGCATCCTCAGACAGGCAATGTCGTTTAGAGAGTCAAGATTGTGTGTTTGAGTGGAGGGAGGTTTCCAGACAAAGTTAAGCCTTTATAGGCCCTGTGAATTAAACTGACAAAGAGAAGAAACATAAGCTTATCTCAGACCTAAGATTTAGTGGTAGACCTTGTTCCATAGTGACTGTAGGTAACAAGAATGAAAAATGAAGTTCAAATGTGACTAATCATTTTCAAAAGTTTCAGGTGTGCTCTAGCAACGCACCCAGTGTGTCATCACATTTTTCACCAATACGTGAAATGTTTGTGTGCCCACGTCAGTGGTTCTCTATGGTTATGTTAAGGCTTTTTTTTTCCTAGACAATCTCTTTCCATTGATAACACTTTCTGACTTCTTAGTCATATTTTTCAGACTTTTGTTATATAATAACCTTAATCCCCTCATGTGGGGCTGTGGGTATATGGGAAGAGGGGGGAGGAAGAGAGCCACCGTCTGGCCAGAGTTCCTGTGCTCTGGGCAGGCGGACATGAAAGGACTGCTGGACACTTTCCACTTGGCCCAGGGTGGGTACCTGGCTGTGTGAAGCTACTGACCACACACGGCAATGGGTGGACAAGGAGCAGCCCCCGTTACCAGGTTTTCAGTCTCTGACATCCCACACTGGATACAGCAGAGGAGCTGAGAACAGAATAGTGGCCCCAGGACAACACTCTCAGCCGGAGATACAGGAAGAGGGCAGAGGGAGAAAGGTTCCCACGCAGGTCCTCATTAGTCCAGTCCATGGTTGGAGCAGAGAAAGGCCTTCTGACAGGAGGTTAGAAGTGGCTTGTCCAAGCACAGTGGTCCTTGATGAATAGAAACAGTATATGGTTTTAGAGCTTTAGTGTAGAAAGGCAGGGGGAAAGAGAAAAGGGAGAGAGAGAGAGAGAGAGAGAGAGAGAGAGAGACCGACCAGCCATGGCCAAGAGGAGAGAAGGGGAAAAAGGAGAGAGAGAAGAAAGGCTAGAGAGTAAGAAAGCTTAAAAAGAGAGAGGTAAAGCTTAGAGAGAGAGAGAGAGAGAGAGAAAGAGTGAGAGAGTGAGGTAGGGCCAAGCAGCCCCTCTTATAGTGGGATTATTATCTTGCTGTTGCTAGGTAACTGGGAGGAGTCTAGCCTGAAGGTCAGAAGCTTGGGACATTGTGTACATGACTACTAGCCATGAGCCTCTCCTGTGGGAGCTATGGGGGCAGTAATTTCGACAGGAGCCAGGGGTCCAGGAGACATGAGGGAACGCCTGCTGTTCCATGTAGGTGGGAATTACCACCCATCAGGTTCTACTGTGGTTCAGACCTCAGCTCGACTGGAGACCAGCCTGTGTATAGCCCATTGCCCCACACCCTCAGTATATTTATATCTTTGAATTCTAGTCTTGCTTGATGTTCCTCACTCCTGGAAATTTATTCTGTGACATTTCTGTAGTGTGTGTGTGTGTGTGTGTGTGTGTGTGTGTGTGTGCAGGCACACATGCTTGCATGCACCTGCAGGTGTGTAGATGTGTGTACAAATGTATATGTGTCTGAGGTTAATCTCAGGTGTCTTCCACACCATTTACAAGGTCCCTGAATATACCTGTAACTTACTGATAGACAAGGGTGACTACCCTGTGAATGGCAGGCAACCAAATGTCTATGCCTCCAAAGACTGGGATTGCTGATGGGTGCTGTCTCTCTGCTCGGAATCCTAACTTAAATATGTCTTTATGTGATAAGCATTTTATTGACTGAGCCATCTCCCTAGGTCCACTGCAATGTGTTTCGGCAACATTTGTATTATTTTATATAACTTGAGGGTTATTGTATTTAATCACACAGACACATCATTTTAACATGTAGTTAGTATCAAATAATAAAACTAAAAAGTTTTATGATTTTTAATTCATTTTAATGTTTATTTATTATTCAGAGTTCCATATAGTTACATAATGAAATATGATCACGGTAATTGTTATAATTATTAAATTACCATTCCTCTTAGAGTGATTCTTCATCTGTGGCTTTTATCTCTTCTTTAATACCATGTTCCTTTAGTATATAGGACAACTGCTCCCAGGTGGCTGTGCACATTGTAAACTGCACATACCCAAAGTGACCACTTCAGACTTCTACTCAGAGGTATGTCTGTTCTGTTCCCATTTTCTCTGTCTTGTAGTGTCAGCTTCATGTTCCTATTGTTTCCCTTTAATTCACTGCCTGTTGCTGCTTCCTATCTTTTAAAAATTCAAGTTACCAAATCTGCAGTCCAATCCATAGTTTTGATCCATGTTTCTAAATCAGAGATGGAATCATGTTTTTCCTCTGACTAAGTCCCACCCTTCAACAGAAGCAGAGCATTACAACTCTTTAGGATACTTGAAGTTTTCTGGTAGATTCCTTGCTACCTGATGCAGGTACATCTTATTCCAGAGTCACTTATGTTATGTTTACACAATATGCTGAAGCTACATACATAAAAGATTTAGGTTTGTACCTGAGCAATTTTTCGCATTGATGTCCCTCTCAGAAAAAAATAAAAAGAATCAAAGCAAAATCTTTTCATGAAACCCTATATGTATTATCAGTCATTTCTGCATGGGATAAGAGGAGAACACAGATTCTTTTTATTAAAAGTTCCTTTGTAAATTTTCTCAACATCTAGCAGGAGTAGAATCATATATTGCGCATTCATGTTAATGAGGAAACATATAGGTATTTCTCTACTATAATGAGCAATACATTTTTATATTCTCTTATTTACATCTCTGTTTCAATACATCTTTATATTCTCTTACATGTCTGTTTAGTAAATAGAAATCCTGGAGACAGGCATAGTATGGGGCCAATTTTTTAACTCAAAAAAAAAAAAAAAAAGAAACTTCCCTAACCTAAAGAAAGAGATACCCATGAACACAGAAGAAGCCTACAGAACTCCAAATAGACTGAAAAAAGAACAGAAATACCTCCCTCCTGTCACATAATAATCAAAACACCAAATGCACTAAACAAAGAAAAAATATTAAAAGCAGTAAGAGAAAAAGGTCAAGTAACATATAAAGGTAGACCTATCAGAATTACATCAGACTTCTACCAGAGACTATAAAAACCAGAAGATCCTGGGCAGATGTCATATAGACCCTAAGAGCCCACAAATGCCTGTGCAGGCTACAGCAAAACACTCAATTACCATAGAGGGAGAAATCAAGATATTCCACGGCAATACCAAATTTACAAAATAATCTTTCCAGAAATCCAGGCCTACAAAGGATAATAATTAGAAAATTCCAAGACAAGGAGGGAAACTACACCCTAGAAAAAACAAGAAAATAACAAACCCAAAAGAATATAGCCACACAAACATAATTCCACCACAAACAACGAAAATAGCAGGAAGCAACAGTCATTTTTCCTTAATATCTCTAACATCATTGGACTCAATTCATCAATAAAAATACATAGATAAACAGACTGGATACATAAACAGGAACCAGCATTGTGCTGCATACATGAAACACATCTCAGTGACACAGAGAGACACTACCTCAGAGTAAAAGGCTGGAAAAAATTTTTTCTAAGCAAATGTTCCCAAGAAACAAGCTGGAGTGGCCATTCTAATATCAAATAAAATCTACCTTAAACCAAAGTTATCATCTTTGAACATCTATGCTCCAAATGTAGGGGCACCTACATCCATGAAAGCAACTTAACTAAAGCTCAAAGCACACATTGCACTTCACACAATAATAGAGGACACTTCAACACTCCATTCTCATCAATGGACAGATCATGGAAACAGAAGCTAAAGAGACACAGTGAAACTAACAGAAGTTATAAGTTATATGTATTTAACAGATATCTACAGAACATTTCATCCTAAAACAAAGGAATATATTTTCTTTTCATTACCTCATGGTACCTTTTCCAAAATTAACCATATAATTGGTCACAAAACAGGCCTCAACAGAGAAGATTGAAATAATACTGTGTGTCCCATCCTACCATGGATGAAGACTGGTCTTCAATAACAACAAGAACAATGGACTGCCCACATAGACATGGAAGTGCGACAACACTCTACTCCATGATAACTTGGACAAGAAAGAAATAAAGAAAAAAATTAAAGAGATTTTAGAATTTAATGAAAATGAATGCACATCATACCAAGTTTATTGGACATGATGAAAGCAGTGCTATGAGAAAAAACTCATAGCTCTAAGTGCCTCCAAAATGAAACTGGAGAGAGCATACACTAGCAGCTTGACAGGATACCTGAAAGCTCTAGAACAAAAAAAAAAAAAAAAAAAAAACAAAAAAAACAAAAAAAACAAAAAAAACAAAAAAACAAACAAACAAAAACACACACACACACAAAATTCACCCGAGGAGTAGATGGCAGGAAATAATAAAACTAGGAAGCCACAATTACACTTATACTTTAACCACACAAAGATTCAACAAAGTAAAAGAACTTCATACCCATTTCCCTTATGAATATTGATGCAAAAATAGTCAATAAAATTCTTGCAAACTGAATCCATGAACACATCAAAACAATCATCCATCATGATCAGGTAGGCAAAATGGCAACCAACAGAGTGAGAAAAGATCTTTACCAATCCTACATCCGATAAAGGGCAATATCCTACAACCAATATTTACAAAAAAACTCAAGAAGTTAGACTCCAGAGAACAAAATAATCCAATTAAAAAGTGGGGTACAGAGCTAAACAGAAAATTTTCAACTGAGAAATCCCAGGTATGCAGGGATGGTTTGGTATACAGAAATGCATCAACAAAATCTACTTAAAAAAAAAAAAAGAAAACACCAACTAAAGGCAAAAATCACATGATCATCTCATTAGATGCTGAGAAACCATATGACAAAATCCAACACCCCTTCATGATAAAAGTGTTGGAAAGATCAGGAATTCAAGGCCCATACTTAACATAGTAAAAGCAATATACAGCAAACCAGCAGCCAACATCAAACTAAATGTAGAGAAACTTGAAGCAATCCCACTTAAATCAGGGACTAGACAAGGTTGCCCTCTCTCTCCTGACCTATTTGATATTGTATTCCAAGTTCTAGCCAGAACAATTAGACAACAAAAGGAGGTCAAAGGGATGCAAATTGGAAAGGAAGAAGTCAAAAAATCTATTTGCAGATGATATGATAGTGTATCTAAGTGATCCCAAAAATTCCACCTGATAACTCCTAAACCTGATAAACAACTTCAGCAAAGTAGCTGGATATAAAATTAACTCAAACAAATCAGTAGCCTTCCTCTACTCAAAGGATAAACAAGCTGAGAAAGAAATTAGGGAAACAACACCCTTTATAATAGTAACAAACAATATAAAATATATTGTTTTGACTCTAACCAAGCAAGTGAAAGATCTGTAAGACAAGAACTTCACGTCTCTGAAGAAAGCAATCAAAGAAGATCCCAGAGATGCTCATGGATTGTCAGGGTTAATATAGTAAAAAGGGCTATGTTGCCAAAAGCAATCTAGAGATTCTATGCAATCTCCATCAAAACTCCAAAAATTTTCAAATTCATTTGGAATAACAAAAAAATCATCTAGGATAGCAAAAAATATCCTCAACAACGATGTAACGTCTGGGGAATCACCATCCCTGACCTCAAGCAGTATTATAGAGCAGTAGATAAAAACTGTATAGTATTGTTGGTACAGAGATAGTCAGGTAGATCAATGGAATATTACTGAAGGTCCAGAAATGAACCCACATGGCTATGGTCACTTGATCTTTCACAAAAGAGCTAAAGCCATCCAATTGAAAAAAGATGGCATTTTCAACAAATGGTGATGGTTCAACTGGCAGTCAGCATGTAGAAGAATGCAAATCATTTTATTCTTATCATTTCATACAAAGATCAATTCCAAGTGGATCAAAGACCTCCATATACAACTAGTTACACTGAAGCTAATAGAAGAGAAAGTGGGAAAGAGCCCCAAACACATGGGCATAGGGGAAATTTTTCTGAACAGAAAAAGCCATTTCCAATGGTTTATGCTCTAAGATCAACAATAAACAAATGGGACCTCATAAAATTGCAAAGATTCTATAAGGCAGAGGACTCTGTCAATAGGACAAAATGGCAACCAATAGAGTGTGAAATGATCTTTACCCATCCTACATCCAATAAAGGGCTAATAACCAATACTTACAAAAAACCTCAAGAAGTTAGACTCCAGAGAACCAAATAATCCAATTAAAAATGGGGTACAGAGCTAAACAGAAAATTCTCAACTGAGAAATATCGAATGGCCAAGAAGCACCTAAAGAAAGCACCTAAAGAAATGTTCAACATCCTTAGTCATCAGGGAAATGCAAATCAAAACAACCTTGACATTCCACCTCACACCAGTCAGAATGGCTAAGATCAAAACCTCAAGTGACAGCAGATGCTGGCGAGGATGTGGAAAAAGAGGAACACACCTCCATTGCTGTTGGGATTTTAAGCTTCAGACCCAGATATACCACTTCTGGGCATATACCCAAAAGATGCTCCAACATGTAATAAGGACACATGATCTACTATGTTCATAGCAGCCTTATTTATAATAGCCAGAAACTTGAAAGAACCCAGATGTCCTTTAACAGAGGAATGGATACTGAAATTGTCTTACATTTACAAAATGGAGTACTACTCAGCTATTAAAACCAAGGAATTTATGAAATTCTGTGGCAAATGGATGGAACTAGAAAATATCATTCTGAGTGAGGTAACACAATCACAAAAGAACACATGTGGTATGCACTTACTGATAAGTGGCTATTAGCCCAAAAGCTTGGAATACCCAAAATACAATTCGCAGACCATATGAAGCCCAAGAAGAAGGAAGACCAAAAAGTGGATGCTTTGGTCCTTCTTAAAAGGGGGAACAAAATACTCAGAGGAGCAAATATGGAGACAAAGTGTAGAGCAAAGACTAATGGAAAGACCATCCAGAGACTGCCTGACCTGGGGATCCATTCCGTATATAGTCGCCAAAAGCAGATACTATTGTGGATCCCAAAAAAATATATGCTGACAGGAGCCTGATATAGGTGTCTCTGGGGAAACCCTGCCAGAGCCTGACAAATACAGAGGTGGATGCTCTCAGCCAACCTTTGGATTGAGCACAGGGTCCCCAATGGAGGAGTTAGAGAAAGGAGTGAAGGAGCAGATGGGGTTTGCAACCCCATAGGAAGAACAATAATATCAACCAATCAGACCGCGCAGAGCTCCCAGGAACTAAACCACCAATCATAGAGTACACATGGAGGGACTCGTGGCTCCAGCTGCATAAGTAGCAGAGGATGGTCTTGTCCTGTGAAGGCTGGATGTCCCAGTGTAGGGGAATGCCAGGACAGGGAGGTGGGAGTGGGTGGGAGGGTTGGGGAGCACCCTCATAGAAGCAGGGGGAGGGTGGATGACATAGGGGACTGCTGGGGGGAAACCCAGAAAGGGGATGACATTTGAAATGTAAATAAAGAAAATACTGGGGCTGGAGAGACTGCTCAGGGGTTAAAAATCACTGACTGCTCTTCCGATGTTCCTGAGTTCAAATCCCAGCAACCACATGGTGGCTCACAACCCTCCGTAATGAGATCTGATGCCCTCTTCTGGTGCATCTGAAGACAGCTACAGTGTACTTAGATATAATAATAAATAAATCTTTAAGCTGGAGCGAGCAGGGCTGACCAGAGTGAGCAGAGGTCCTAAATTCAAATTTCCTGCAACCACATGATGGCTCACAACCATCAGTTCAGCTACAGTGTACCTATATACATAAAATAAAATAAAGAAATCTTAAAAAAAAAAAGAAGAAGAAGAAGAAGAAAGAAAAGGAAATGTCCTTCCCCCACCTCACCCCAAAAGAATGTGGCACAAACTGAAACTATGATCGTCATTGAGTGATGTATCAACTGGTTAGTTATACAAAATAACAAGTGAAACCTGGAACTTAAACCTTCAAGGATTGTCTATGAGGATGAAATCATTAAATTCTTGCCATGAGTGATTTTTTTAATATATGTTCATGTTCACTAACACAGATTCTGCTAATTTTTCACTCTCATATTCTCTTGACTAATTTTTCTGTTTCTACTTACATTGTCATTAGTCATTTCTGCTAGCCCTTTATTTCTATCCTAATTCAAAAGCTCATTATACATTTTATTTCACACTCTACTCTAATCTATCATAAAAGGACAAATTGGATAATCAACAAATCTTTAAACCACTAATAATTTGCAGGTAGAACTATAAAATATCTGTATCTAGCATGAAACAATTTCTTAAATGCATACATGGTTTAGTTTTTCATTTTAACAGTTCCACCCTGATCAAGAAGTCATCTCAGCTCATGTGATTGAACATCAAAGTTTGTTGTACTATAAAACTCTTACTTGCTTCCTTCAGGCCATGGGACCACCATCCTAACTCTCTTAGACCTCAGCACTCCTTGTCAGGCCCTAAGCAGATAAGTTGCTAAAGATTGCAGGCCACAACTACATCACTGCCTGCCTTTGATCCCCTGTCTCTATCTTCATTTGTTCCCCTTCACTTCCTATGCTCATTACCTCTTAACTAGTGGAGATGCCTGTTGGATTTGTCTCCCACATTGCTTTGCTGCTCTGAGATTTCCATGCTGTGATAAAATCTAGGATGTGAGATTAGTCTTTCTAAATTGTAAGTTGGCCTGTGACTTTCAAGTTCAGACATTTTATTTGGGTTTCTTTTCCTGTTTAGAAACTCCAAGCAACATGAAAGAATCCCAAAGCCTATTTTTTTTCAAACACACTTTCAACAATCTAGGATAGAATTTTTGCTTTTCATTAGATCCATTCCAGTTAAAAAGACTGACCTTAAGGAAAACTATCAATCAGGCAATATTTATTATTGGAAGCTCTTAATATAGAACAGGAAATAAAACATATACATATTTATATACACAGTCATTCATACTAAAATTAATAAACCTTCTAAGAGTTTCTACAATGACACATTTAAGGAACACAGGGAATATCTGCTGCTGAATTTAAAAAAAGAAATACTAGATTTGTAAATATTTACTTAAAAGATATGCTTGTTTCTCCCAATGAATTCTAACTCTTTGTCACTTATGACTGCATTATGTCTTGATTTAGATAGAAATCTTTTCCCTCAATATATCCACCACTGGAGCTTTGTTTATTCTATGTTTTACATTTCCAAATAGCTGAACATATAGATACCCTACCAATCTTTCATGAGGAATGCAATGCCATCCATGATGTCTTCCTTATACTATTAGCCAGTGAAGCATTATTACAAAGATCAATAAACCTATATTTTCCTCATAACTTAGCTCTTTAATGCTTCATCTTATGTTTTATGCATGCCCAACACTCAGTATTTCATCTATTCAGCAAATATACAATGAGTACCTATTGTCTACCAGGCACAAGCATGGGTATGGCTCTGAGAACAGTGATGGAATATCCCTTGTGTGGCGCTCACACTGCAGGTGCTAAGCAAGTGAGATAAACAAGAGCAAATAAGCAGGTAAATATTTAATGTTTACTGAATTGATAACTGCTGGTAAGGAAAGTACGGCAGGGTGCAGAATACTCAGAAGTGCTCAGATGTAATTGATTTAATTTATGTAACTTCTCAGGAATGCCTCCATAACATGACATTTGATACAGAAGGGCTTTGAGTGTTGTGATCTCTCTGAATACAAGAGGAAAGAACTTTGAGTAGAGGGTAAGTTGTGAACAACACCTGGAAAGAAGAGTGCTTGGCCACGTGATGAACAGCAAAGAGACAGAGTGTCTGAGAGAAGGGACAGTAGAAGTGACAAACATGCAAAAACGCTGTCTTTATATCATGATAAATGATGGCATGAAGAGGAGACAGGAAGTAAGATTTAGAATACAAATTTGATAGGATCATGGATTTTGGAGCTAGAAAAGCTCAAAGCCATAACTGAAGTTTAAAGAAATTTTCTTCTACCTGTTGAGTTTTACCAAGTTTATAAGTAGGGCGCGTGGGGGGGGGGTGGCTGGGGGGAATAGTGAACTTTCAGGATAACATTTTGAAATGTATATAAAGAAAATATCTAATAAAAAATAAAAATATCTAATAAAAATTTTTGAAAAAATATTTCTTAAAAAGATAAAAACCACAGGCCTATGAGTATATACCACGTTCAGACTCTAACTTGAAATTATCCTCACTGTGGGTTAGGTCAGTTGATACTTTAACAGATCAGTATTGGTAGTCGTCAATTTGAAATCCTAGCTCCATTCAGGAACAGGAATCTGCCAAGTCTACCTGGAATTCCTACAGAGAAAGTGCCGAATGGATAATATAAAATAACTTCAATTCATTTTATCAAGTGGAATGGCTTAAAACTATGCAGATCTGTATGCTTATAGATAAAGTTCAGGCATTATAAGTACACTTAGAAGTCTATTATGGTCTACCAAGAAAACATTTCATGAGGTAGCCCTAATGGACTTATTCAGTATAAGTATTACAAAAAGTGGCTATAACCAATAAGATCTCAACTGGTGTAATCTTCATAGTGATTTTGTCAGGCAAAAGATAGCAAAGATCTCTCCCTTTGCCTTTTATCAGACATCACAAATAAAAAAGTACCAAGCTCAGGTGGTCTTTACTAAATACATGTACAATGAGCAATGCAAAATATATCCATATATGTGTACACATGCATATATATTTATATGTACAGATGTACAAACATAAGCATACACACACATATAATTTGTATAGAATTTATTTCTTTAAAAATATATACACTATTTCTTAAAATTTTGTTTATATTATATATGTGTATAATTTTATATATGAATATATATATATATATATATATATATATATATATATATATATATATATAAAATTTGTGTAGCAATTGTAATTAAAGAAGGGAAAACGCGTATTTGGGATTGACATGAGGATAAATTGCGTGGGGGAGAGGAAGAAGTAATATACTACTCATTTATGAGGTTCTCAAAACAAAACAAAAACATTAAAAAGGAAAAAGAAGACAAGAAGCTGGAAAAGAATGTTGAGGAAAGTTTTCAGAAGTGGAGTGAGGGAGTAGGAGTTTAGGCTAAAATGAAATATATATATATATATATATATATATATATATATATATATATATATATATACATACATATATATATATATGACATTTTTAGAGAATAATTTCAAAAAATAAAAAGGGACTTCTGCAGCCAAATTACCTTTATAATCTAGGCAGCTCTAATAGTTTTCTGCCTGTTTTTCTAAGAGCATGTAATTGGCTTTATATTCTTGAGCAAGGAGAAATTGATGCATGTCTTCTCCAAGGTTTTGGACCACATATCTCTCTTCCTGGAAAAATCCAGCAGGACTGTTCAACTACACTCTCTTTTGAGAAATGTTGGATAATGAATGTGATTATTGGTCTGAGAAACAAATGATAAGAAAACAAAACTACATTTGCCAAACATTAGTTGTAGGTTTGAGGTCTCCTTAACATGTCCATTTTAGTGTGTTGTTCTTGTTAATGCTAATTGCTAAATGCCCCAAGAGGTGTTATTTAATAATTGTTACTAATATTCTTTAAAGAAATGTTTGCTTTTCATTGCAATTATTTTTAATTTGTTTTTCATTATTATTTTATAGTACCAAAGATGGAACACAGGTCTTTGTGTCTTCTACTCAAACTTAATAATACCAAACTATGTGCACTCACCCCTTTGGAGTATTATAAACAAAAGTATAAAAATAACCTCACATTATCTTTACCATTCAATGAGGAACATTTAAAAATGGAGAGCAAACAAGCTCCATGATACGTCTAACTTATATTCCATTTCTGAACAAAGGCCATTCAACTTATCTAAATTTCTAGTTTTCTTGTTTTCAAAAGAATCCTATTTCCCATTTAAAGGACTATTGGTATGATTGAATCAAGAGAATTCACAAGCATCTACTTGATTCCTGGATGTTTGTTTTGTTCAGGATTGCTCTATAATTTCTCATGGGCCTAAGGCTTAAGTGAGTGGTCTACATCATAGAAGTATGATCCACTCAAGAGTTTATGATTTCCTTGGTTATTCTCTGAGCTATTTAGACTCTTCTTCTATATTAATTATACAACAAATTTAATTTGCTTCAGTATATATTGATTGAAAAGTTACTGGGTCCAAGTACTAGTAACAAAGAGAAGGAAAATGAATTTATTTTCGATACATAATTACCCAGATTCTAGTACAATACCATTGCAAGTATTTGATAAAGAAGGAAGCTAAACACCTGGACCTTAACATACACAGGGAAGTCTATGACAGACACCTACTCCAAAGGAAAGCAAGGAGTTTTAATTCTATTCTTGAAACATGGTGCCAGTATGGAATGTGTGATTGTGGGTCTTAGGTTCACCTTGACTAGTTTAAACCATTTTAGGTCCAGCGAAATGTACCAATGTGTCTTCTGGGACATCTAAGAGAGGACTGACACATAGGACAATGGCTGAAGTTCTTCAGAGAGGACTGACACATAATACAGCAGTGACTGAGATTAGGGGTACCTTCCTCAGTGCAGTTGACACCTCCTACCTGGCTATCAGCAGAATGAAGATAGTTGGCTGAAAGAAGAAAGTACTGACCTCCTCGTACGCCCCTTGAGCTCTGATGGCAGCGTATTACCACTTCTACCCACCGACATCAGTCTCCAGCTTCTAAAGAGTTTCAGCTCTGTCCTAATGCCACAGACATTGCACAAAGCTTCCAGACTTCCAGCATCCAAATGAAAATGCAAAGGCTTCTGGCTTCCTGGGCTGAGGGTCAGCTATTTTCCTCTTCAGTGTGCTGGGGACTGTCTTTGAGTTATAAAGTCTCTACTCATAATAAAATCCAGCAAATATACATATGCACTATTGGATGTATTCCTTGGTGGAACAATATTTCATACTGAATGTCTATCATGTTGGTAATTGATGAAAATTAATCTGACTGCTCCAAATAGACAGGAGTTTGGAGACAAGAAAGTAACAGAAACATACATTTTGGATACCATTCAAAACATTGATGGTATTTATTTTTGATGTGGAGGCATGGAGATAATGATATTAAATTATAACTGAAGAGTTTTTTTTTTACATTAGAAAAATACTCTAAAATTATAACTGACGATTTTTATATATCAGACAAATACTCTGATAGGTATTTCTGAAAGATATGCCTAATCTTGGTTATCTATTTGAATACAACTGGAATCCATTAACACCTAAGTATCTGGGGATCTCTGGGAAGGATTTTCTTGATTGGATCATTTTCCATGAGAAGACACGTTCTAAATCTGGGCCACATCTTCTGGTGGCAGCCTCCATAGAAGGCCAGGGAAGAGAGAAGAAAAAATGTCTTCACGTTTAATCTGCTTACCATTATTCTCACAAAAAGTATATCTCTCCATCTGATGAGGTACCCCTTTACTGTTGCTATATCCTAGTTCTTTGGAATGCCAGTGTTAACTGAAGACATTAAGCCTCCTAGACTAAACAACTACCCGAATCATGGAGCTTCTGCTAGGAGATAGGCAATGCTCAACTAACTGGACTATAGCCTATTAGTCACTCTAGAAAATCCTGACTAGTACAGATGGGGAAAGATAGTGGAGATGAATAAAACAGATTAAACTTTATACTGTCTGTTTGCTTACTGTTTTGTCTGAGAAAGTTGGTAATTATAGCTACACTTCCCTGAAATGGGGAAGATGGTATTAGTACTCAAGTTTTGTTTTCATGGAGTTCATGTACTGTTACTCTATTACTGTCTACTGTTAGGAGGTGCGCCGTTATTATATCAGTATCTCGTTTTGCATAACAGTTTAAAAGCAACCAGTACTTTTTTACTGCCAGGCACTAAAGCTTAAATTTCTTAGAACAACTGAATAATGGAGGCATTGTTTTAACTCCTGTCTGAAGGTCAGGGACATGGGTACAGAGAAACTCTGTAACTTGTCTGTCTCATTAGGAAAAATGAGTAGCAGTTGTAGAATTTTAACTCAGTCTTAGATCTGGGTCTTGACATTCTCAAGATTTGTTCAGAAAAGTATGAGTGGGTAACCTCTTAATGTCCTCATGGCACGAAATGAGTCTGAACATTTTGTTTTTCTAAAATATATCATCATCTGGGAGATAGCTCAGTGCGTAAAGGCACTTGCTGTGCAAGCACGGGGACTTGAGGTGGGACTCTAGCAATCACTGAAGACCTGGGTATGATTTGAGATCCTGTCAATCAGTACTGGAGAAGATGGAGGCAAGAGCATCCCTAGAACATGCCACATACTAGCCTAGCTGTAAAATATGGCCAACTCCAGTAAGAGACTCAGTCCCAATGGACTAAGACAAAAAGTGAACGAGGAGGACATTTAGGATCATTTTTTTAAAAAATCATTTGCCTGCAGGCACACATGAATCTATGAATACATCACATATAAATGTGTGCATCTTTCTCTAATACACCTGCACACATATAAGCATGCAAGCACACACTCATACAGACACACACACACTCACATGGAGTATATAAGAGTAGTTTATTTCTCACGTATATTGTTCTCTTAAAGACTAAAATAAAATTTAAAGAACAGAGAATTGATACCACTGTATTTAACATAATTTACCAAGGTAATATCATTTTAGGAAGAATCAATACTTAAACAAAAGATATCTAAGGCTGTATCTAAACTGAGTTCTCAGCATGGGTTTGTTAGTATGCTGGCCAAGGAATGATTTTAATTGGAAAGTCCAAGCCCAGAAGAGAAACACAGCCAACTGTGTATTACTTATCTAAAGAAAAAGAAATTGCACAGTGAAGAAAGCAAAGGAATTTATTAAATGGGATAATTTTGTTTCATTGAACCGACTATGTATAAAATACAATAGTTTTATTTAGAGAACAGGAAAGCAAACCTCTCAAGGATGTTTAAACACAACAAATGACAAGCAGTCTGCATGTATGCTTTGTTTGCTTTTCAGCAAATATTTTACCAAGCACTTGTCAACAATGTGCAGAAAGAACTGTATAGAGAAATTATTTGTCATTCTAAAACAAATGAGGTGAGAAAAAGAAAAAGATGAAACTCATACCTGCCCTTCTTTCACTTAAGAGGAGCATGCTACTGATGAAAGGAATCGTTTATCTTCTATAAAACACTACTATGTGATTGGTTACTGCCAAGGTATGAGCATACCCATTGTAAACAAAATATGACAGAGTGAAAGGGTGAAGTCAATAGAAATGTACTTCTGACTAAATCACGGTGCTATGGGCATTTTTCTTAGGAAGACATACACCAAAACAGAACTGCAGGCATGACTGTCTTAGTCACTGTGAAGAGACACCATGACCAAGGCAACTCATATAGAACATTTATTTGGGGGCTGGCTTACAGTCTCAGAGGACAAGTAATTATTGTCATTGCAGCGAGCAGGGTGGTATTCAAGTGGCCACTGCAGCAGTAGCTCAGACAATCTGATGCAGAGAGAGAATTAGACATGCTTTGCATGATGCAGGCATTTGAAACCCCAAAGCCCAGCACCAGTGAAACATATATTCCAACAAAGCCACATGTAGTTCAACAAGGTTGTGGCTCCTAATACTTCTAATCCTTCTCACATAATGTCACTCCCTGGTGACTAAGTGTTCAAATACATGAAGCCATGGAGCCATTCATATGCAAACCACTACCACTGATTCCAATCCTTGGTCCCCACATGTTTGAAACAATAGTTTTTTATAAAATGCATTTAGTACAGCTTTAAAAGTTTTCATAAGATGGCCTAGTCGGCCATCATTGGAAAGAGAGGCCCATTGGACACACAAACTTTATATGCCCCAGTACAGGGGAATGCCAGGGCCAAAATAATGGGAATGGGTGGGTAGGGAAGTGGGGGGGAGGGTATGGGGGACTTTTGGGATAGCATTGGAAATGTAAATGAGGAAAATACGTAATAAAAAAAAGAAAAGAAAAGAAAATCACAATAAAAAGATATAGAATTGAAAATTAAAAAAAAAAGTTCTCATAATCTGTCAAATTCTCAACATTGTTTAACAGTCCAAAGTTCAGTCTCTTCTGAGACTTGTGACAATCTCTTAACTGTAAACCACTATAAAATAAAAAGGAAAAAACAGATCGCCTATTCCAACATACAGTGACATAGATTACATATTATCATTTCTAAAAAATGGGAAAGGGAACATAGGGAGGAAATACTGGGCCAAAGCAAGACTGAAAACCACCAAGTTAAACTCCAAATTCTGCTTCTTTATATCTGATGTCAAAATGCTCATCACATCTCCAACTCTTCTCAGCTTTTTTTATTTTTTGACTGCAACAAGATGTTTCTCTCTCTCTCTCTCTTGCTCTCTCTCTCTCTCTCACTCTCTCTCGCTCTCTCTCTCGTGCTGGTTCCATACCTAATCTGCAGTTCTTCTTGTCAAGTATCTCATGGCTTTTCCATCTCCAACACATTTTAGTCTCCACTGAAACCCACACTGCCCCTCCACAGTTCCATACATTTGCTTTTCTGGCCCTTAATTCAGTGACAACCCTGACACACTCCTACCATCAGCAGCTTTCTTTAGCAGTGGATTCCACAAACCCTTTCTTGTAGCCTTGACTCTAAAGCAAGAATCATGTGAGGCTGTAAAGTTCTGTTGCTGGATGGGGCTGAAACTTGTCCCCCATTTAAAGTACATTTGCATTAACTTTCGTATCTTGATGGTTTTCTCCACTGTTAAAGCTCTTCTTTAATTCTTTTTCACAAGTTAGAAGCTTACCTGAATGAGGTCTTCCTGATGTTACCACTGCTTTCATCTTATTCAGTAAGAAGTTTTATTTCCTTGGGCACTAGACTTAACTTCTAGTGCTCCTTTTCTCTTCAAACGCATTTTTTGTTGCTTTGTTCAGTTTGCCCTTTTCATTATTGATCTGAATAAGAGTGATTATTAATAGCTAGATGAGACAGTCATTACTAAGTTGTCTTGAAATCTTCTATGCCAATGTCATTAAACCAAAACCCTTCAATTTAGCTTCAGTCAGATTTTTAGAACACAAAGCTGCCATGGGCTGCCAAAATGTCACAAGAATTGTCTCTAGTTCACTTACTAATATTCTTCTCCTCTAAAAACTACTGAGCTGGGTATCCACTGTCACAATACCCTCAGCGTGTCTTCCTTGCTCCTACCGCAACGGGCCATTAAGCTTCACATAAAGAGTCCATATGATGTTGTTCAAAGTTCTAACATGTCCCATATTCCTCCAACAAACAGCATGGCCAGGCCTGTCAGAGCAACATGCTACTTCCTAGTACTAATTTCTGTCTTAGTCCCTATTCCATTCCTGTAAAGAGATATTATGACCAAGGCAGATTTTATAAAAGAAATCATTTAATTCTGAGCTTGTTTACAGTTTCAGAGGTTTAGTTCAAAATCATCACAACAGGGAGCATGCAATCATTGCAGGAGTAGCTGGGGGATACATCCAGATCCATAGGCAGAGAGAGGGAGAGAAAGACATAATTGACTTTATGTAGCCTTTGAAACCTTCAATCTCACTCCCAATGACATATCAACAAGGTCACACTTAGTTCTTAGTTCTTCTAATCCTTCTCAAACAGTGCCCATCCCTGTTAACTAAGCAAATTGCAGCTACTGCCTCAGTTATTCACAAACAAAGCTTCCCAGACTATTAATACTTTTACATTTTAGTAGTGAGATTTTAATGAAGCAATTTTAAACAATTTCTCAAATTTTCACACAATGAATGAGTCTATAGGAGCCTACTAATACAAACTACCAAAATATATACTTTTCCTCCATGAAACAAGAAAAAAAAATCAACTCCACAGAATTTCCTAATTTAAACACTATGTCATATTTTGTAAATAGCATAACTATAGTATTTATATGGACTAGCTCAAAGCAGGCACATTTCATTTTCTATCATTGCAAATGATGCAGGAATTTGGGGTGCATTTCTATGAATAAAGGGAGTCATGTGAATTACAATTCTATTTTCATTTTATTTCTCAAAAATAATTTTTGAACAAATAATTAACAGTTTTAGCAGAGTATATTGTGAATGGTGTTTAAAAAGTGGAAGGTTAGGATACAAAGTATCTCCTAATAGTTATAATCTTATACTTTTGGAATTTATCTCCCAATAAAGTTAATAACAATCATCTGAGAAATTTATAAGAGATAATGGGAAGAGAATGGAGCAGTGTGGGTCAGTGGGCAAGCTAGGGCTAACCTGGAGATTAGCCTGAGTGAATGAGGCTGAGTCTCCGAAGCTTCCAGGTAGAAGGCACCAGAAGATTCCATCCAGACCATCTCTCTATACAAATAGTTGAGAATTAAATAGCAAGAAATAGCCTAAGCCCTGATTTTCTCACAACAGAATTGTATATATTATCCAGAGACAGATACTATAAAGTCGAATTCAAGTTTAAATGTGTAGATAGAGATCAAAGCAATCAATTTAGCAAATTTCATCTACTGAATCAGACACTCTCAAACAAAGCATTCCAGACCATTAATACTTTTGCATTTTAGTAGCTAGGATTTAATGAAGCAATTTTAAACAATTTCTCAAATTCTCATAGCATGGATAAAAACAAATGAAATGAATAAAAGGTGTTTTAATAGAATTGAATCTCAGCTATAGCTTAACAACAGTGTATTGTTTTGTTAGTTTTATTGTTAATACAAATGTCATCCAAAATGATTTATGAAAAGATAAGGAGAAGATTCATCCTTTCCTTTTTAAAGCCCAATAAGACACAAACAATCTCCTCACTCTGAAAGCACATGGAGAATACATATTGTGCAAAAGAAAGTCATTCCCTAGAGACATATCAACCTTGATTGTCACAGCAAGATAATTTCCACATTTGAAATTCTAAAGGCTGTAGGTTTCTGTTACCTCCCTTTCATTATATAAATAGTGCTTGTGTTTAATTTTCATAGAACTTGTTTTAATCAATTCAACTGAGCAGGAAGAAGGTTACAGCTCAGAGCATCTCTAGACCAAGCACTTTAACAAGGACAACCTTGTCCATGTCATGGATGAATGCTTTCGAGCAACAAGAGTAGTTTCAACTTCCTGATTATTGGCAACAATGCGCAAAAGACAAAACACTAGAAGACAAAGATTTGGCACAGAAAGAAATTGGTCCCCCTCAAATGTGAGTACAGAAAGAAAAGATCAAATTCTGATATAATAAAGCAAGTGCTTTGCATATCAGGTTCTGGGCACAAACACAACATGAAGTTTCCATTTGCTCTTTCTCTCTTCAGAGTTGTATCAACTGGATCAAAACATTTTGTGTCTATTCAGATGCTGTGAATACTTTCCTTTACAATTTCAGTTAATATTCCATTCTTCAAAACACGATTCACACGTCATTCATGAACTTTAACCACTTAAGTATTGACAATAGGTAATTATGTGTTCAATTGTCCTGCTATATAGGTGTTATAAGGCAAGCACCTGAAGCATAGTCCGAAGAGCAGCACAGAAAGGTTGAAGTTCAAAGAACTCCAAGGAAATGGAGCAACATCAGCTACCTACCAGGACCTTGAGTCAAGGAAGGTTAGGGGCAAGGCAAAGAAGAAGCATAAGAAACAACCAGGAATCAGATCATCGGGAGGCGCTTAAGTGATGTGGACAATCTGAAGAGACAAATGAGTGCCATTCATTTGAGTTATCAGAGCATTAGATATCAAAATAGTAGAGGCAGGAACAATTATGGGTAAGAGGTGTGACTCTGGGATGGCCACCACTCCTTCATTTGATGTCCTATCTTCCTGCTTGAGGTGGGCTCTATAAGGTTCCTCTCCCTACTGTCTGGCATTTCATCTCAGGTCTCCCCCTTTGAGTCCTGAGAGTCTTTTACCTCCCAGGTCTCTGGTGCATTCTGGAGGGTCTATCTCCAGAGGTTGCCTGTTTCCATTCTTTCTGCTGATCCTCAGGGCTTCAGTCCTTTTCCATCACCGAATATCAGATCACATTCCCCTCTCACCCTGACTCCCCTCCCCTGGGTCACATTCCCTCCCAGGTCCCTCCCCACTTGTGATTGCTTTCTTCTCCCTCCCAAGTGGGACTGAGGCACCCTCACTTGGGCACTTCAGCTTGTTGACCTTTTGAGTTTTGTGGACTTTCTCCTGGGTATTATGTACTTTATTTCTGGTTTTATTTTCTTTTTCTTTTTTTGTTAATATCCACTTATTAGTGAGTACATACCAGGCATGTCTTTTGGGGTCTGAGTTACCTCACTCAGAATGATATTTTCTCCTTCCATCCATTTGTCTGCAAAACTCAGGATGTCCTCATTCTTAATAGCTGAGTAGTAGTATTCCATTGTGTAAAAGAAACACATTTTCTGTATCCATTCTTCTGTCATGGGACATTTAGGTTGTTTCCAGCTTCTCATTATCACAAATAACATAGTGGAACATGTTTCCCTGTGGCATGGTGGGACATCATTTGGGTATATTCCCAAGAGTAGTATAGCCAGGTCTTCAGGTAGATCTATTTCCAATTTTCTGAGAAACCCCCGGATTGATCTCCAGAGTGGTTGTACCTGTTTTCAATCCCATCAGCAATGGAGGAGTGTTCCTCTTTCTCCACACTCTCTCCAACATGTGTTATCACCTTACATTTTGATCTTTATTCTGATTGGTGTAAGGTGGAATCTCAGGGTCATTTTGATTTGCATTCCTCTCACCAATAAGGACTTTGAACACTTCTTTAGGTGTTTCTCATCAATTGGAGATTCCTCAGTTTTGAAACTGTTTAGTTCTATATCCTATTTTCTGATTGGGTTGTTTTGGTTTTTTGGTGATTAACTTATGAGTTCTTTATATATTTTCGACATTAGCCCTCTATCAGATGTGGATAATTGTTTCTGTCTGAAAGAATTACAGGACGGAAATGGAGAGGAGTCTGAAGAAAAGAAGGTCCAGCAACAGGCCTTAAGAATAATCCAGCTCAAGGGGAGGTCTCAAGGCCTGACACTATTACTGAGGCTATGGAGTGCTCACAAAAATGGATCTACCATGCAGCTGAAAGATTCAGAGGCAGATATTTGCACCCAACCAATGTGCAGAAGCAGCTGACCCCTATTGTTGAATTAGGGAAAGACTCAAAGAATCTGAGGAGGACGGTGACCCTGCAGGAGGAGCAGCAATCTCAGTTCATCTGGACATCCGAGATCACTCAAACACTGTACCACCAAACAGGCAGCATACACCAGCTGATATGAGACCATCAACACATATACAGCAGAGGACTGCCAGGTCTGTGTTCATTCAGAGATGATGCACCTAACCCTCAAGAGACTGGAGGCCCCAGGGAGTTTAGAGGTCAGATAAGGTGGGGGGTGGGGGGATGGGGACATCCACATAGAGGCGGGGGTGAGGGTGGCGAGAAGTTATGGAATGTGAAGCAGTAGGAGGGTGGACGGGGGGAATAATATATGGAGTGTACAAAAATAAATATGTTAATTTGAAAAAGATATAAAAACAAACAAACAAAAATAGTAGAGGCATTCCTGTCCATTGAGAGGAACCTTAAGGCTCCATCAGAAGCCATATTTTCATTTTGGAGGTATGATACAGGAACAGCAACAAAGGAACACAAATAAAAGGGATTGCTCTATTTTCAGAACTTCTGATCACATTGCATTATATTACATTGTTTCCTTCATTGAGTCTTCATTGAGTCTTCATTACCTAATTAATTTGAACTGTCCATTTGATTTTACAGTCTATTAAAACTTATCAACAGTAAATATCCATCAAGGTTTCTTCATTTTTGAATTTTGAAAGTTATTTGAAATTTTAGGCAATATTTTTTCCTGTTTCTTTACTAAGGTAATCCCATAATGCTCTTGATATGTATGTGAATTACATAATAAAATATGAATGTTCAAGCTACTTTTGTAGATAGCATTGCTTTGATCTCTCTGAGCTAGGAAAGTATCATTTTTGAATAGGTGGCATTGGTATATAGGCCAACTCAGTTTACCTCAGTCTACCAGACCTCATTATCGTAGGTTTAGTTGTGTTGTCATGACTATACAAAGAATAAAATCAGTAAGACCAAACATTGAACTGAGCACATATCCTCAATGGAGGAGCTAGAGAAAGGACCCAAGGAGCTGAAGGGGTTTGTAGACCATAGGAGGAACAACAATATGAACCAATCAGTACCCCCACAGCTTCCAGGGACTAAATCACCAACCAAATAGTACACATTGAGGAACACATGGCTCCAACACACTTAGCCAAGTGGCCAATTCTGAAGATGCCAGTTGCTGATAAAATGGCCTGTATCCTGCAGCTGTTCCCTAGGATAGTGACATCCCTCAGTGTCAATCTGGCAGCAGGATGGGGTGGGGTAGGGGAGGGTTTGCAGGAAGTTTGTAGAAGAGGATGGCCTTGTTAGTCATCAATGGGAGGAGAGGCCCTTGATTCAGTGAAGGATAGATGCCCCAGTGTAGGTGAATGCCAGGACCAGGAAGTGGGAGTGAGTGGGTTGGAGAGCAGGGGGAGGAAGTAGAGAATAGGGGGTTTGGGGAGGGGAAACCAGGAAAGGGGATAACATTTGAAATGTAAATAAAGAAAATATCTAATAAAAAAAGAAAAACAAAAAAGACAAACAGTACATTTACTCAAAACAGAACAAAAGAAAAAATAAAACAAACAAATAACCAAGCAAGCAAGCAAACAAACAAACAAACAAAAAAATAAGACTTCAGGTAATTGAAGATCTCTGTGAAGACTTTCAGTTTCCTGTTTGGTACATTGAAAACTTGAGGACGTTGCTTCTGTCCCTGCTTGTAACACAAGTTGAAAGAAATAAGAAAAACCAAACCACAATTCTTCTTATATAAATAAGAGAATTAAAGCCACAGGACAGACAGAGATCAAGAATTGAAAAGGTAGATAGAAACACATTATATAAGAAAGTGCGAGAGGGTGGGTTGGGCAGCAGGGAGAGGGGATAGGGGATTTTCATAGAGGAAACTAGGAAAGGGGATAGCACTTGATTAGACTTAAGGTAGACTTAGATTTTTGGGAAAAATATCATTATATTTTTGTTAGGAGTTTTATATCAATAAATGTATCAGTGAACATTTGATATAGTGAACACAGTGAATGTCTGATACAGTTTTCCTCTTTTTTATTTTTGCCAAGGAGAGAAAAGAAACTTCTTTAAAATAGGCTCAGAGCATTTTGTTATTATGGACTGCAACTACAAAGAACTACTCCAACATAGTCTAGTTGGGAGTTAGTACCTATAGGAGTTAGGGAGAAGAAAATATTCAATTTTGGTTGGACTTTTAAAAATGTTGACAATTATATGCTAACATTTGTAAGTAAATATGAAGAACTCAGGATAACTAACATAATATTGATGGGAAATAAATTCAAGATTTTGTATACAGCTGCACTGATGAAACTAGACTAATGTTGATAAAGGATAGAAAAATTAATCAATAGATTATATCATTTTGCAAATAACTTGGAGTGACCTGACCAACCATTCAAAGGGAAATTTCTTGTACTGCTGATTTTTAGTCTGTGGTTCTTGTGGGGAACATTGTCAGCCTATTTGGCTTTACTTCTTTTAAAATATATATGCATATATATATAATTAATATACAACTCCATATTACATAATATATGTAAAGTTATATATTTATAAAATTTCATTTAAATTGCATATACATACATACATACACATATATAATTTTAGGTAAATATAAAATTATATGAGTCCTTGAAGCTTTATTAGACAACCTTTGTGTGGTTTTATCTATTGCTGATTTTCCAATTATATTGACCTTTCTCCCTCTTCCTCAGTTGTATCGTCCTCCCCGTTTTTATGTTGCTATGTCATATCACCTGCAAACTGATTCTACCCTCCCAAACTCTCCTTACCCACACCCATGATCCCTTTATAATTTTCTGGTTTCTGTGGATGATCAATGTTGTATACTCACATCTTAGAACTTGGAATTAGAAAGTACAAAGCAGAACGATCATGATCTGTTGGTCTTTCTGGATTTTTGGGCTGTCTCAGGGGTTGAGAGTGGATGCCTACTGTTAAAGACAGATACCACATACTCAGGACAGAAGGATTGGATGATTTGAATTAGATTTGACCTGAAAGTGTCTACCTATAATCTAGTTTCCATTGTACCAGAAATTACTTTGCAAGTTGCCAAAGGAGAGAAACAACTAAACAGCCTTATGCAGCTAAAACAACCCTGGGCCTCCAAGCTAAGATATTCCTAAAGGTGTAATATCTAGCATTCTCATGCATGTGCAATCTTGCTTGGTACTGGAAACCAAGCCATCTTCCCAGGACTAGGGATGACTTATGAAAAGCTCTGTTACTATCACCAGTTTGCTAGACCAGCATAATTTCTTATACATTCTAAATTTTGTCCTTCCATCCACATACAAGGGTAGCTACCACCACTCATCAAAAACAAAACAAAAACAAATACCTTTACAGCAGATAGAAAACCCAATTGGACACAGCACAGAGATCAATGGATCATGGGGTGCCCAGGCCCAATGTATTCATCCATGTCAAAGTGCTAAATCTCCTGCATCTGTGGCTCAAAAAGTCCTATGGAAGAAGAGAGTCCTTAAGAGCCAGAATCCAGGAGGTCTGCTGTGAAACAATCTTTCCTAGAAATGGCTACATAAATAATGCCATAAAAATAGGCATAACAATCAACATGTTGATGTAAAAGAGGCAATTTTCACTTGTTTCTTTGAGACAAAAAACTACAGGCAACCCAGTGACCAATGACTGCTAGAAAAAAAGAGAACTAACCATTCCTGGGAAGAGCCTATTTATTGGTTATACTATGTAGAGTGGCCAGCATACACATAAACAGCAATAATGACAAAATAAATGACTCACCAGGTTTCATTTACACACACACACACACACACACACACACACACACACACACAAAACCGCACAAGCAGAGCACACACACATACAGAGAGCACATAATATACATCATAAACACATGCCATATACATATACACTTATAAAAATAGTCAAAGCAAAAGGCTATTAGCATTGGATAATGAGGATGGGGAGGGTGTAAAAGATGGTACCTGGTAGGTTGAGGCTGGAAAGAAGAAATGAAGAGTTCAAAATGATGTAATTCTCTTTCTAGTTCCATCCGTTTGCCTGTGAATTTCATGGTCACTGATTTTAATGACTGTGTAGCACTTCATTGTGTATAAGTATCACATTTTCTCTATTCATTCCTCTGTTGAGGGATGTGATATAATCAAATATCATTTCACAAGATAATCAAGTAATTGTGGTATGAATTTGGCATTTTTACCACAGCTGCACAGGTATGGCCCCTTGGATGATAGAATGATTTGAGGAGTTCTAGAAACTTTAAGAGTCAGGATATGCCTAAAAATATCAGGTGATTAAGTGTGTTGTTGCAAGAAGTATCTTGTCCCAGACCACCTCACCACTATCCACTAGTTGGTGACAACTAGTTGGTCACCATATTTTGAGTGGCTCTTCAGGGTCATACATTCTCCACCATGATATGATGATACTTGTGAAACTCAAAATCAAAATCCACATTTACTTCCCTTTGTCTTTGTCATGAGAATTAGAAAGCAAAATGACAGCCAGTTTCATCACTAAACCTACTCGTGTGGTTCGTAATTCTTTGGAATTGGTTTTTGGAAGTACTTTGGAAGAGATTGGTGATCTGGACTAGATAAACCCTATTAAGGCTGTAAACAGAGATTAGTGGATGATTCAAGGGGGAGCTCAAGGCGCCAGATGCTAGTGATAAAGACTGTCCTTAAAAAACTAGATGGATCATATTGTTGTTCCTACTATGGGGCTGCAAACCCCTTCAGCTCCTTGGGTACTTTCTCTAGTTCCTTCATTGGGTACCCTGTGCTCCATCCAATAGATGGCTGTGAGCATCCACTTCTGTACCCCTGAGCTCCCTGGGACTAAACCATCAAACAAAGAAAACACATGGTGGGATTCATGGTTCTAGCTGTGTATATAGCAGAAGATGGCCTAGTAGGTCATCACTGGGAGGAGAGGCCCATGGTCCTGTGAAGGTTCTATGCCCCAGTATAGGGGAATGCATGACCAAGAAGCTGGAGTGGGTGGTTTGGGGAACAGGGTGTGTGTGTGAAGGATGGAAAGTTTTTGGAGGGGGAACTGGGAAAAGGGATAGCACTTAAAGTGTAAATGAAGAAAATATTTAAGAAGAAGAAAAAAATAGAAACTTCAGATGGGGAAATTAACGCTATTGATACAGAAATAACAGTTACTTGAGACTGATAACATCAGCAAAGATGTTATCTACATTTTCCCTTATGCACTGAGACTTTGGGAGGATTTCACAGTGTCAGAGTAATCAGTGGGTAGGAATGATGCCAAAAGAGTCCAGCATTCAGGCTGTGGCATGGTTGTTGCTACTGTATCGTACTTTCTTGTCCTATTACTGTCAGAGTCAAGTTAAGGGAGAAAGGATTTCTCTCACATCACAGTTCAAAAATAGAGTCTATCAGGTTCCAGAAGTAAACGAGGAGCAGGGTTTTTAAGCAGATGCCCATCATCAAGTAGGAAGCAAAGGATGATGGGTGCTAATGCTTAGCTCATTTTTTTCCTCTTAAACAGTTAAGAATAGAAGTCCAAGGGAATAGTGCCATATACTTCCAACATGGGTCCTCCTAAAGAAAAGAAAGTAATTCTTTACGTGAATGCAAAAAGGCCTGCTCCACAGCTGATTCTAGATCTCACCAGGATAAGAATCAAGTTGGACAACCACTTCAGGCTTACAGTGAAAATAAGGAAATGAAAAAGAAGTGGGGGGAGAGGAAGGGGGGAGTAAGGAAGAGGGGAAGAGGCAGAGGGAAAGGGACAGGGAGAGAGGGAGAGGGAGAGCTGAAAAGCCTTGATGTTGGTCAGAAAATCAAAACCAAAAACAAACCAACCAACAAAACAAACAAACAAACAAACAAAATCAAAATAAATTCAGTTATTGAAGTATCAGAGTTTTAAGAGAGTATTGTTATTAAAAAAGAAAACAAGTCCTTTGTATCATTATGAAGGAGATTCTCAAGCATTGTGTATGCTCTGTCTGTGACAGGCTTAATGTTAGTAAAAGTGGACTCATTTAATAAACTTTTCCTTGAAAAAACAGCCACTCTTCTCCCATGGTCACCCAAGAAGCTGCCTCCTTGAAATTCATTCTGCTGTGCTCAGCAGCTCAAACATTCAGAAGCCACTGTGGATATGGCCCAAATAGGCCTTGCTACTACTCAAGCTGTTAGTAGAACTTGGCAGCAGCTATGTGTGAGTTATTTAGGCTTTTCAAGGAGAGGGTTGTGAGGTTTCTTCATAGATTTTAGTCGGAAGCCTGGACAACAAATGATAGGACCAGAGTCACTACAGGCAGCCTGCCTGAAGGTAATGTGAGGAGCTGTGAAGCTAAAGAAAATAAAGACTCTGGGACATTCGAAAAGCCTGAAATCAACCAATCAAACAAATCAAGTGGAGATCATTGCAAATGGACTAAATGCATTTGGCATTATTATATGATTGTGAGTTTTTCAGGCCAAGGCACTGGTCCCATTTTGGAAGGTTCTGTAAAGTACAGACATGAGCTGCCCTGGAGGAAGTAGGTCACTACAAGCTTTTTCTTGAAGGTATATGTTGTCATATACTGAGACAATCTCTGTTTCTCTGCTTGCTGGCTGTTAGAAAATGGCCTGATGTTGTCTACTACTTTCTCTATTTTATAATAATCAGTACTGTCTATAAACAATGAACATGAACAAATATTTCTTCCTTTTAATTGTTTATTTCAGGCACTCAACCACTCTGATGACAAGCTAACATAGAAATATATTTTGACTCCAATCTTTAAAGCACCTCTGTTCTGTACTTATAGGTAGGCTTCAAGTGCTCACTTAAAACCTATATTTATCATCTTCTATTTTTGAATAGTACCTGCCAATGTGTAGAAGAAACATGAAATAAAATATGAGAACTTATAAGGTGGGCGCGGAGGATGGTAAACTCTGTTCCCATCATTTCACGACATCCAGAAAATAATACTCTAGTTTAGGTGAACACATCTGAATACAGAAATGTCCAGTATCTGTAGTGCTTGGGGGAAGCAGTAGTTCTGGTGAAAGTTACAGAAAAATGTATCCTGTCAGAAGAGTTTGCAGATAATGATTGTCATGTTCAAAAGGACCACAAACTCAAAGCCACTGTGAATACTGAGTCCAAGCACAGTGTTACACAATTGACTTTATTACGGAGATAAAAACAAACCCTTTGCCCTAATTCTGTACTTGACTAAATATGCTTCCTGGTTTAAGTCATGCAAATATATTCTTTCCAGTTCTCTTCCTACCTATATAATTTTAAAACTGAGGAATTAAACTAGATAATCTCTAGCTTTCTTTACAATTAAAATGTACTGTGCAAAAATTACAGTATATGAACTAAAACAGTCCAGGAATCAGATGCACATAGAGATTTTATAGATGGCATTTGGATGAAGAACGGGACAGTTACATAACATAGTCACTGAATCCTATTCTGGGAAAACATTAAGACAGTGACAGAATATTGAAATAATAAGTGTCAAAGCTGTGTTCTGTGTCAGCAATTAATTTTTTCCATTTTATTTTCCTAGAGATGGAACCTCTTTTAATACAGGAAATAATGGGTTTTCTATTATTTGGAATGTTACTTAGCTTCTGGAATTTTAAATCTTCATTTCTTTATTTTTCTGAACACTATTCTGTTGAACTTAAAGTATAAGATATTGGTGTCAACAGAGAATCAATGGAAAATTTCTTTCACTATATCTTCATTTATCTATGGGCATTCAGTATCAGTTGACTAATATGCAAAGTTTAGATGTTAAAATTAAATTAACAAAGTAAGATCTAAGAGAATTAAGCTCAACACAGAGCTAACTTATCGTATTAGGAAAGACATGCTTTTCCAGAGTCATCTTTAAAAGAAACTGTGGTTGGATCTATAAAAACAACAACAACAAACCAATTATGATTTCCTATATCAAGTAAGCATTTGACAGACAAATTTTATGAAATGTAAGTAGTTCTAGAAGGTCATATATTCTAAAGCATCATTCATTCTATACAACTTTATAAACTTTGCAGATTATAGCTTTATTTTCTTAGGAGTCTATAGTGCAAATAATCAGCTCATTTCAAAAATCATAAATCTAGACTTATGAAAGAAAGCACACTGACAGCCTGGCAGGGGAGAGATGATCAATGACTAAGTTCACATGCTGCTCTTGAAGACTCAAGTTTGGCTGGCAACACCTAGTGTGACTCAGACTGTAAGTCTAGCTCCAGGGGACCTAATATCTGCTTTGCTTCTGTAGGCAGTTGCTATGTGGGTGTATAACCCCCAGAAAAACCCATACCAGTACACAATAATACAGTGACCATGGATTCAACAACACATGCTCACACACTGTCATATAGGGTGGGACTGTAGACCGAGTCAATGAGCTGGAAAAGTGCAGTGTCTACTGTAGCAGGTAAAAATGCCCAGGAGATGTCATGATTGAAAGATCAGTATGCTATGCTGAGGGCTGACACGGAATGGAAGAGGCAGGTCCCAAGGAGACAGTAGGATAAAGAGGGCCATCTCCAGTGAAGTCTTGAAAATGAATGGAGAGCCGGCAGAATCCATTAAGGAGATTGTTTCTTTTCACATGTGAGAGAGCTGGCGGCAGGATTCTGCACAGCCAATGAAGCCTGAAGAAGTGCCCACTGCATTGAGAACCCATAAAGAAGACATCTGATAATAAAGAGATAGATGCCTTGGGATGCCTGTCAAGATGGAATGGGGCCCACTGCAGCATTATTCTAGAGGCTGTGGAGCATAATAGAAATTTAAAGGTAGATAGGAATACAGAGAATGGTTGGGAAAGAGACTTGGATCCTGGGAGGTCCGTGGTATGGCAAAGGAGAAACACTGCAGAGAACTATGTATCTGGATTGAAGAGAGAAAGCAGGAAGTAGAATTATGTTTACATTGGGTGTGCTCTCTTAGCACAGAGACCAACATCTGGCTTTGGTTACATTTATCTGAGCATAGTGAAAATGTTTGAATTAACCAGAAAAGATTAGACTAAATTTCATAACAGTGTTTACATAGCAGAATAAATGACAAAGCAGACACAGAGGGAAAGTGTGTGTTTATGTACACATTTCAAAGAGCACCGCAAGCTACATTATCTTAGCATGCCTGACATAAAACAGGGCTCTGCATCGACTCCTAATGATAGCCATTACAAATTATGTTAGGCTAAGGTGGTTTAAACATAGATATCCCATGTCTGTGTTTATTGCTGTGATGAAGGGAGTCGGAATACATTCCTACCAAAATTAAGTGTAAACATGGTTAGGAAATGTATTTAAATTTTATTTTCCTACTTCCAGTATAATTTCAGGTGACATCTTTATCCTCAGGAATTACGGCTCTCGCAATAAGATGTTTCTATCCATCTTTTATCCATGAGTAAACATATTTAGAATCTCCATCTGTGTGTACCTGCATAGGATTATTCTGATCTTCAGAACAAGTCTTGAGTTTACGTGGCTATACTGCCTGGGTTTTACAGGTTCCATTGAACATTAATAAAAGGCGTTGTGTGTCCTGACCTTGTTTTAGAATATGAACTTCTGCTTCTGACTTTGTACCATCTGGTTTTAACCAGGAAACAAAGCCATGTGACAAGTGGTGGGGGAAATGATGCCATTCTTTATCAGGAAAGAAAGCACTTTGAGAAGAGAGGCAAATTTAAAGCTTAGCAAGTTTTACTTCTTTGCTGAGAGAAGGTTGAGAATATCTGGTTCTAAAGGAAACAACTGGTTTAAAGGGTAACAAAAGCGAACACAGTCATTTTCTTGTAAACACTGAGGGAGATCATCTATTTGAAGACAGGAGAGGCACTGACTGGTCAGGAGTGTGTCAAATAGGACCTAGTTCTTCTGAACTAGTGCTTTCCGTGAGTCCTAAACCATACCTGGATTAATTGTAGTGAAATGAAAACAAAATATCACATGATGCTTCTCTTTCCAGGACCAGAGAGCTCATCCCATGATGCTTTGCTCTCCAGACCGGCCATCTCGCCTCCCTTTCCTAGAGTTCTGACTTCGCCTAATCTGAGAGGGAGCTAAATCTTATGCCACAATATATGATATGATTTTGAGAAAGACTAGAAGATCAAGCCCAAGGCAATGTTCAGTGTCATCCCTGCGTGCATGACATTAAAGCCTGATATTGGATGGATATTCAAAGCAGTCAAGAGCTACAAAGGACTTGACACATTAAACCACTTGACACATTAAAACAGCAGGAAGCAGAGCCAAGAGGACGTATGAAATCTAGGCCATCCTACACAATGTAAATACATTCAAAACCATGCTAAAGGGAGGTGTACAGGTGGGGAATAAAAGGAAAATAAAGAAAATAAGCCAAGAGGAAAGAGATGAAACAAATGTAATTAATAGTACTAATAATAAGTGTCTCAAAACAAATGTCATCAAAAGCTGATAGTTAAGCATGGCTTGTATGGTTCGTTCAGTCAGGACGCATATGCCTTGTATCTGTGTTATACTGTATTAAGAACAAGGTGCACACAGTGGGAAAGCCACTGGCAACTTCATTTTAAGATTTTAATTCTTTCAAATTTTCTGTTTTATATCTGGCAAAACCAAAACCAAAACCAAAAAACCCAAACAACTCTATTTTCATCATTTCTGATTGGTTTCATGAGAAGCTTAGTTTACCTTAACCCTTAACTTGAGATTTTACACAACTTTTCTGAGTTTTCTTGTCATGTTGTATACACTTTCATGGTGCTTAAATTATTAAAAGCTCTTTAAAAATTAAACTAGATCAGATGAAACCAATGCCGGTGAAGCCATTTTCAAACTGATGACGTGTTTGCATTTAAAGACAAACATTTTTCCCATAAGGTTTGCTGAATTCTTCTGAAGCCTGACAGAGGATTGTGTATTTCTCAGCGGCCTATTGTCATAATGTAGTTTAAAATCTTAAGTGTTTCCCATGTGCTAAGGGTGTAACCCCTACGAAGACTTTTGTTGGATTGTCAACTGTAAAGGGTAGGGCAAAGGAGGACATCCCAGGTCACTGGGACATGCCACAGAAGGGGAATGTGCACATCTGTGGCTCTGTTTTTGCCCTCCCTGCTTTTTCAGCCATGAGACAGGTAACTTTGCTGGCCACACGTTT
This sequence comes from Mus musculus, assembly GCF_000001635.26. Taxonomy (NCBI): domain Eukaryota; kingdom Metazoa; phylum Chordata; class Mammalia; order Rodentia; family Muridae; genus Mus; species Mus musculus. The sequence goes on along the minus strand of NC_000080.6, from coordinate 116,346,630 downwards.
CTCACGGTGGTACAATATCTCAGACTACAGCATTGACACAGTGAGGAATCATCCCCTAGAATCTCATACTTTTTTTTTTTAGATATTTTCTTTATATACATTTCAAATGCTATCCCGAAAGTTCCCTGCCCTGCTCATCTCTCCTTAGAATAGGGAACAAAATACCTGTGAAAGGAGTTACAGAGACAAATTTTGGAGCTAAGACGAACGGATGGACTATCCAGAGACTACCCCACCCGGGGGTCCATCCCATAGTCAGCCACCAAACCCAGACACTATTGCATATGCCAGAAAGATTTTGCTGAAGGGACCCTGTCTCCTGTGAGGCTGTGCCAGTACCTGGCAAACACAGAAGTGAATGACACTTCTTCTAAATGAACCTCCTCTCCATAACTGAACAATCTGAGGTACTTTTCCAGGAATATCGAGACGATGACCCCAAGTACTTTTATGTCAGTAGTCAGCAAAAGAGTTAACTTATATCGCTTCTCAGCCTTTTGGCTAAGATCAAGTGAAGAGTTAACGTATAAAAAGAGTGTAATTCCAGCAACAAAATCATGTATCAACTTGGCTTCCATTATAAATGAGAAAGAGAAAAAAAATGATGGTGTAATTATCTTCAAAATATCTATATTGAATATCAATTTTAAGATGATCATGAAACAGTAAGTCACATCTGAATTCATGAAGAAAAGGGCCATTAAAACACTTTAAGTTTGTTTTAAAATGTATTTAGTAGGTTTCGATGTGAATTTATTTTGTCTACTGCTTTTGTAGAAATCTGATCTGATTACATAGTCAATGCCTCTGGACCACCAGCTTCTTTCTACCTTCTCCCCTCCCACGCTCCTCTTTTTTTCTTCTTTTCATCCCACTTTCCCGCCTCTTCTCTTCCTTGCTTGCTTCTCTCTCCATCCTTCCCTACTTTCCTTTTCTTTCCCTGTGGTAAGGACAGGTAACATGGTGTGTCTTCTTGAAAAACATGAAGGTGTGTTGAGCATTTTGAACTACATTAAGTCTGCCATGAATCTCTCCTCAGTAACTTTTCTTCCATAGCATAAGCCACATGGCCATTGAAAATCAGGTCTCTATGTCCTGTTCCTTCTTATTCCTGGAAACCACTATTTTATTTTCTGACTTTCCGAGTTTGACTAATTAGAGTTGACTTATATAGAGTCATGAAGGATTTACCCTTCTGAGACTTGTTTATGTCCTTTAATGTGACAAATTCAAGTTCATCTATGCTGCTGATAATGGAAAATTCTGTTTCTTATGACACGCTTGATGATAATTCCATTATATATATATAATTTTTATTATTTATATATTATTTCCCATATATTATTTTAATGTATATCTGGGTTTCAAAAATAAGTAGTATGGAGGCTATTTAAAATTATACATTTTAACATATATGGGAAGTATGATAAACTCATATGATTAAGTCAGTGCTTTATATTTATTAAGAAATTTTTGGGTCAATGGAGGTTTGACAAGGATCTGGGTGCATTTAGCAGAAGTGAAACCATGATTATTATATAGTCTATGATATTGATTTTTCAATAAAAAGATAAATTAATTTTATATTATACAGCTTAAACTTTAACTCAATTCTGTAGAAACAATAATGGAACTTCTATTTCCCTGTAAGCAGTTACTTAAATTTAGCAATAAAAATTAAGCTAAACTGATAATATTTGTAGTGAAAATAAAAACAACCTTTGCACCATTGCATCTAAATCCTTTTCTGAAATAGAAAAGAAACTTCAAAAGTAACATTCTTCCTGGATAAAATGAGAATAAGTAGAAGACAGCAAATGGTTTTCAATCCTGCAACCCTTTAGTCCCAGAAAAGCGTAAGTAGGGAGGTTTTGAAACAATTGAAGCAAATGGAAACTTTAGAAGCTATATAAAGACAAGACTCATTTCCTTCAATGAAATGTCTAATCTATGCCAAAATATGGCAAAAAATGTAAAAACTTCCTTCTGTGAATATATTTAATAATATATTATTTGTTTGTGCAATAAATAAATAAATTTATTGTCTGAGTTTTTCTAAATCTCCTTGCCCTTTTAGTTTACTTGGGGGTGTTATCTAGAGAAAAGGTGTCTGGTTTTGTGTGCCAACTTGACACAGGCTGCAGTTATCACAGAGAAAGGAGCTTCAGTTGGAGAAATGCCTCCATGAGATCCAGCTGTGGGGCATTTTCTCAATTAGTGATCAAGGGGGAAAGGCCCCTTGTGGATGGGACCATCTCTGGGCTGGTAGTCTTGGGTTCTATAAGAGAGCAGGCTAAGCAAGCCAGGGGAAGCAAGCCAGTAAAGAACATCCCTCCATGGCCTCTGCATCAGCTCCTGCTTCCTGACCTGCTTGAGTTCCAGTCCTGACTTCCTTGGTGATAAACAGCAGTATGGAAGTGTAAGCTGAATAAACCCTTTCCACCTCAACTTGCTTCTTGGTCATGATGTTTGTGCAGGAATAGAAACCCTGACTAAGACAGAAGGTCCATAGTATTTTAATGAATATAGAAAATAAAAAGCCCTACACACAATAGAAAGCAGTATTGGGACCTTATACCAGTGTGCTTCCTTTCCTAAGGCAATCAAAGAACAAACCATGACTTAGAGTGGGAAAAAGTTAAGAGAATGTTTGATTTCTTATTAGACTTGACTGTGGGCCCCTGATTAACTTAGCAAGGTTTTATTATGAAATCAATGACCTTTTGTACAGGGAATTCTATGTTGAAACTATTCTTTTCTGGGTTGGTGAACATAGCTCCTGTTCCTGATAATTTAGAGCTATTATAAATATTTTTGCCATTGTTTCAATTACAGAAAGTGAATTTTGGCCTCAAGTACTAGGGAGCTACAAATTTCATATCATGTAGTGGGTTATAATCACGCTGACATCAATAAATGTAAGTAATATCGCATACGTTATAAAAGACAGAATATGAGCTTCAGATATGCTCAGGTTATTTTGTGAATAGGTGACGAGCTGAAATTTGAAAGAACTGTCTTCGCTATTAATATTATTTGAAATATCACATATACAGACATGCACAAAGACACACATAAAAATATATATCTCTCTCTATATATACACACACATATATATAAGTTAACAAAGAGTACCATAAGTCATTGACTAGCCTACTTTCATAATTGTAAATTATGCTAAAGATCAACCTAACAATTAATAGGTAATTCAATTTAAAGTATTCATCTTTAACATTTTTATTTTACTTTTGAAATTTTATATATACATACAATGAAATATAATCTTATCTACCCTTCAATTACCCCATCCAACTCCCAATTTCTCCTCTCAATTTCATGTATTTTTGTTTTTGATAATGCACTAATTCTACTTAGTATTGACCATCTGATTATAGGTGGGGGAACCATCGACTAAATCATATCCTTGATAAAGAACAACACTAAACTACCACTGCCTGAGCCTCAGCCACTCTATAGTGCTCGTAGCTCTTCAGTGCAAGATGATGCCTGGCTATCACCTTCACCTAGACTATCTGCACTGTGATTTTGGTTGCCTTTCTCTTAGGTAGGTCTTGTTTTTTAGGTAACTACAGAAACTATGAGTTCATGCTCTGTGCAGAATACAGACTTTAAAGCATTTTATAGCCTCCCCTGAGTCTTATACTCTTTCTTCCTCCTCTTTCACAATATTCCCTGAGCCCTGGTAGTGGAATTAATATAATGTCCCCTTAAGGGTTAGAGACTTATGATCTTATTCTCAATACTTTAATATGTCATACATTATTTAAAATAAAAAAGATATTCTTGAGTTCAGAAATTCCTATTTACAATGACTCCTCTTTATATAACTAAAGAGTTACACTGATAGACTCTATGTAGTCTTCATTCCTATAAAAATTCAGTGAATTCACTGCTTTTTTTTTTTTGTCTACTTTTCATCAATCCTCCCCTTACCTCAAAGTAGAAAACATCATGCATAAAGGAAACAGAATCTTTCTTTGAATCAGAAAATTATTGAAGAAATATGTTTCTCTCCTCTAGAAATCTACACAGCAGTTTGTGGTTAAGTGACCAAGTACATTTTTCTACAAATAGTTCTCATGATTTCTATGGGCTCCAGGTAATCCCATAGCTTTAATAATTGGTTAATAAATGAAAGGTTAGTTGTACTGTATTATATTGAGGCACAGTGTTTTCCTATTAAAGTATTTATCAATGACAAATATTTTATAGTTTACTTCTTCCTTCCCTACCTGTCTCTCCTTCTATATTTTTCTTTCCTTCCTTCCTTCCTTCTTTGCTTCCTTCCTTCCTTCCTGCTTCCCTTCCCTTTTTCCATCTATCCATCCATCCATTTACTTGTCTTCTTTTCTTATCAGTTACCTTTCAAATATCTATACAATATCTGTCAATTCTTTGGAACAATGCAATGTTTTTGCAAATCAGAATGTAGAAGTGACACCCATTTTAAGTAAAGATAGAGAATAAGAGGCAAAATTAGACTTAGGAGAATAACACTCAAGGAAAGGTAACAAAATCGCAGTTTTAGAATTCTAGTTAAAGATTTTTCTATTGCGTGTGATCTAAATAGCCATTCTCCAACTTTACCCTTGAATTCTTTAATGACTTTTTAGATGGCAATGACCCTGAATAGGACATACAAGTTTTTCTTGCCTCATTAAGCCTGGAAGGGGTGACGCTTATGAGCCTCCAATGTTTTCTTCCATAAGGTGCAGAGTTAATAGCACGTGAGAATAAGGCATTCGCATAATCCATCATATTGGAATTATTTTCCCTAGACATTACTAATCCAAATTTATATATACCCCCTTTATTACAAAAGATTCCTGACATTACTTAGAGGAGAATTAACTTTTTCCTAAGCCTAGTAGGTCAAGTGGTATGCCAAGTTCTTCTCTGAGCACTTAATCGCAGGTGGCAGTCAAGGTTTAATAACAGATGGTCTAAGGCCAAAGATCCCGGGTGAATTTTCAGGTCATGGCCTTTTGGAGTCTTCCTTGTTTTTGTTATCCTACAACACAGGTCACATTTTCAGAAGACCATAAATGTATATTGAGTGAAATTGAAAAAAAAAAAACCAATAACAACCTTTTTCTATTTATTGATTTGTCTATCTATTTATTTTGGTGTTGTATCATTGGTGAATATTCATTTCTTATACTGGGAAATAGAGGGATTACATTTTCCTTATAGACTAGTCTAGTTTCTATTCTAGGGTGTATTTGGAACTTCATTCAGCTGAATTGTTACTGATGGTACAAACTGCATGAACACACCATTCAAAATATCCAGAAAATTGACTGTGAGCAGTGTATACAGAAAATCAGGCCCATTCTACGGAAAGGCATGCAAACCTAAGCTCTCATTTTTCTGAAACATTTTCTTGACAGCTGAATTGTTACTGATTGTTCAAGAAGAATTTCAGCTGGAAACTCACATCCTTGGGAAAGTCTTCAGTACTCTGCACATAGGGATATTGATTATTACCTTGCATACTTGAAAACTTTGTTTTGTTAATCTTACCTTAATTATGAATGAATGCATAGCTCTTCTCCTTGGTAAAGGGAGATATAGATTTAACTTCCAAATATATCTGCATTCCTGCAGAGTCTTCACTATTGTACTTTTTATTTTTTATAAATATCACAAACAAAAGTTTCAGATTAATGATAAAATTTTACTGTTTATATTAATTATTCCAGTATGGTTTAACTAATAAATATTTTGACTAGAACTAATCACACCTAGGTGTACAGCGAACCAAGCATTTGTGAAGCTCTGCATCAACCCTGAATTCATCTCTGTAGCACTTCAAAGTGTTTCTGTTTCTGCTGTATATGAAAGCATCTTTAAATCATTTTCTCATCTGTCTTGTTGAAACCCCTGTCTTCTGCCTATGTGCGCAGTACAGAAATATAAAGGGAAGGGCAGCTGTTCGCTGCTCCCCGAGGGCACTGAGAAAGAAGAGTGCTTCCTTTGCCGTTGACTTATTTCACTATTCCGCTCAGGTTAGAGGAGATGCTTGTCTGATTGCCTGCTCTATTTTTCTTTGCCAGAGCAGATAGGGTATGCTTATCTATTAAAAGCACTTCCAGAACAACATTAAGCCAGGACACCTGTGGAGCTTGTCAAGAGGGTTTTCAGATAGGTCACTAGCTGTTGGAACAGCTTGACGAACAGAATAACAAGCATTTTTTTTTTTTGGGTGGGAATTCAGGTTCTCTATGCTTTCGTGTGGTTAATGAAGAAAAGAAGTTGATCAAATAATTGGAAGAGGAAAAGGAGAAATTCACTGCTCCTCCCTTTCTAAATTGGTCAGTAGTCTATAGCTTTGTTTAGAAATCAGAATCCTAGCTGAATTGCTATTACCAAAAGTTAAATATATGACCGTCATCTGGTTTACCATAAAGGTTTTAGTATCTTGAGATTATAGCAATAATTTGTTGCAAGCAGTATTTGCTAACCCAAACCTTCAATTTATAACGGGAAGTGATTCTGATAAAATTGAGAGATGTGATATTTTTCCTCAATTAATATATTTGGAATTTTTATCATAATCAAATTAGGTTTTCTTTAGCCTAGGAAAATGTTTTAAAAGCTTGTGAACTGTTTGGATAGGGCAAAGTATATTAATTCACATTTAGATAATTTGATCAGCATTTAGTAAATAATAAGATGAAATAAACTCGAAGGAATATGATATGATCACAACATTATTGTTGTGTTAGTATGTGGTATCCATATCTGTATAGTGATAGTGTTCACATGTGTACTGTGCCTATGTGTGCAGTTGGATGCTTGTGTTGGGGCTCAAAGTCAATGCTAAGTATCTTTGCGCACTAGCTTGTACTTTGTTTATTGAAATTGAGTATTTTGGTAAAGCTGAATTGCCAGTTCTCTCTCTCTCTCTCTCTCTCTCTCTCTCTCTCTCTCTCTCTCTCTCCCACCCCTCTCTTGTTCTCTTTCTCTTTCTCTCCAACTTTTCAAGCCCCCTGCACTCTTACTTAGTCCTGGGATTATAGATTATGATTATAGATCTGAACTCTATTGCTTACACTTGGGTTACAAATATTTTGTCTACTGACTCAGTGCACAACCTTTATTTTGACCACTTTCTTCAACATCCAAGTGTGGAATGACAGTGGGAAATTATAAAAAATTAAATAATTTCTATGAGCACGGTTTGATAAAGCTAGGGTATTTATAGTTTTAAACGTGGTGATTATTTTTTTTCTCCTATTAGAAGAAAATGTGCCCTTTCACCTTTTATGCCATGGGTCATTTGTGGAGAGTAGATGTAGATTATTGTGAATACAGAAAAGTTGTGGACACTTGAACTTACATTTTAACTCACAATATAAAACCATCATTTCAGATGGAATGTCATTTGATAAATAAATCATTCTTAACAGCAAACAGCAAAGTATGATGTCCCCTGACACCCAAAACCTAACCTCAGTGTTTAAAAGAAAGGAGGAAAGAATAATTTCAAACACTAAATTATTTCCCAAAGGTTTTGTTCTTGGCATTTTGATAAAATGAGAATTTCAAAAGCAAAATAATTTACTATTTGCTCTAACAATTACATTAATTTCTTGTTAATGAAGTTGATGAATAGGGAGAAATTATGCATTAGGTGTGTATTAACATAAAAAGTAGAGTAGAGCATGGGCAAGCAGCAGCAGCTTCCCTGTTAGGGAAACATTGCCAGATTAATTCTCAACCTTAGAGTACAATTTTATAAGGTCAGTATAAAATTGTTTCTTTAAATATATAAACATGAATAAGTGTCAAATTGATATTTTAAATTATTAACGTTTAAAATATATATTATGTTCATGTTTCATTTCTAAAAGTAGAGACATGCATTTACTAATCCTGTAGCAAAGGTCCTATCCAAGAATTCACATAACCAGCTTCCCTTTCTGCTTTCCTTGCTAGTCCTGTATTCTGTAAATAACAGACAATACATCAAAATGACCTCACTGAATATCTGCAGCTATGCTATGACATGCAGGCAGTTTCGGAGCTTTGATGATAGACACAACAAATGAGGTGGTAATTTAGAAAAGAGACCATAGTCCTTCTTAAAAGGAATGGCTTGAGACATTTCATAAACTAGCAGTCCTGAGCACAAATATCCTGTGAATTAGAAGTTTGCTTGACTTTCAACTCTTCTTTACTCTGTGTGCAACTGTCGGAAAGTTGCACAGCTCTTTACATTTGGCAAGTAACCACATTTGGAAAATAGGGATGTTATGTGTGCAGTCTGTATGGTTGTTAGAAAAATTCCACAAGACACCTAAATGTCCTAACAATAATCCCCATGTTTTAAATGATTTTAAAGAAAAATTGCTGATCACTGTTGTTTCAATACACATTTCATTCCTGTCTAGGTCCCAGTGCCAGCTATCCCGAGATGTGTCCTGTCTGATTCTTAGCTTTTTATGTTTGCCTCATCTATGTCTCAGCATTATCTACAAGTATTCTGTACATTCTAGATCATACTGAAGACCACGATAGTCATATTATAAATTACCTACAACCTTTCTTAGTAATCATATCAGATAACATTTTAGGTACCAGAGATCAGGTGCTTTTAAAGTTCAAATTATTTACTTCATGAGGTTTTCAGTCTAAAAAGGAAGAGAAGAAACTCATGTAGTCGTGAAGAAAACTCAAGATAGTTATAGCAATGTTTTCTGAAAGGATTTTAATGGAAGTATCCATTAAGTATTCCAAATTCAGCCAACTGAATCTTCAAAGATGACAGATATGTAGATTGGCAATCAAAGGAGCAAGAATATTCAGTTGGTGAAAAAATAAAAAAGTCACTCAAAGACTTGGGTATTAATAGAGGTTTGGGCAACCCTACATCATTAAGATGCAAATCAAGGCAAGAAAGAACGGTCAATTGGAGTCTTAGTAAGAAGAGCCCCACTTTTCATGAATAGGGACTTCAATAGAGGAGTTAGGGAAAGGACTTAAGGAGCTGAAGGGGTTTGCAACCCCATAAGAAGGACATCATCAACCAACCAGATCCCCCAGGGCACTCAGGGACTAAACCACCAACCGAAAAGTGCACATGGAGGGACCCATAGCTCTAGTCACATATGTAGCAGAGGATAGCCTTATCTGGCATCAATGGGAGGAGAGGCCCTTGGTCCTGTGAAGGCTTGATGCCCCAGTGTAGGGCAATGCTAGGGTAGTGAGGTGGGAGTGGGTGGGAGAGCACTTTCTTAGAAGCATGAGGAGGGAAGGGACTAGGGGGTTTGCAAAGGGGAAACAAGGAAAAGGGATAACATTTGACATGGAAATAAAGAAAATTTCCAATAAAACACCCTATTCATCACTTTCATGGTTGTTATTATCATTAGTGACAGATTATCAGACCAGTAAGTTGGGTTTTGCTGCATATGCCCATAAAGTGTATGTTCACTGAATTCAGTGTTGATACGAATCTTTAGCTCCTCCTACTAAACACTGACATTGTTGCACCATTTACATTCAGTATGAAGAGGAGACCTTTAATAATCATAAGTGAATGATTCATTCTGGAAAGAATTTAATGAGTTTAATGTTTGTTAAAATAGTTGTGTTTAGGTTTTGGAGAAATAGTTTAGCAGTTAAGAAAATTTTCACCCTTTACAAAGAACATGAGTTTAGATTCCAGTGCTCACAGAATGGTTCTGAGCCAACTGGAGTTTCTTTTTAAGGAATCCCATGCTCTCCCCTGTACTGCATGGGCTCCTGAATGCATGTAGTACACATCAACTCATGAAGGATTACATTTACATACACAAAATAACAATCTTAAAAAGCCATGCTTTGTACATGGTGTTAGATTAGATCCACCAATAATTAGATAACTTCTGTAAATATTACACATACAATCTCACACACAACTTGAAGAGAAAGAGGGGGAGGGAGCGAGTAAGAGAGATTGTTCCTTCCTGGTTGAATAAATTATCCATAATTGCCTTTTATTTCTCTGCTTTTCCTCTTCCATGTATTCTCTAGGGTCATCAGTGGTTCACCGCGTCTGGACTTCCTCTATCATTTATATTATTTAATTATTAGTGTAGAATAATATGAATTAAATGAAATTCCCATGAGTTCTAGAAATTTATGAGAGATAAAATTCCAAAGAAACTGTAAACATTGAGTCAAGGACCTCATGGAGTTAACCAGCAATTTTACTGATAACAAATGAGGTCAGCATATATTCTTGTTAATTGTTAATCTCTCTATCACTCGCTGTCAGGAGACTGGAGCCATACTGATCAAATTAACTTGCATATTTATTCATTTTGGAATTATTTTCTTTTTCAGCATCTTTCTTTGTTATTGTTTCTTGACTTTAGAGTTCAAACTGAGAAAGTGACCCATAGCAACAGATTCTGATTCATAAATCGCCTGGGGGAACTGGGTATTTAAATGGTGGAATTTCCCAATCTTACACTCTATACTAAGTACTTCCAAGCTGATAGCTGAACAAGAAACATGTATACACTCTGCTAGAAAAGACAAGTCCATGTATGTCGAGAATAATGCCTAGTCTCATGTCTTCATTACAGCGTGTATAGATAAACTATCTGAGCTGCGGGCCACGAGGAGTTACCATGTTACTTGCCTGTGCTAGTTTATTATGTTTTGTTTAACTGTTTCTTTTAGGAAAACAATTGTTAAGTATGTTATAGAAAGCATATTGGCTTAGACAGGCGAAACTGGTTTGGCTTTACATGTCACATGGCTTCTCACTGCCATCTACTTATCTGAAAATTAAAATGGGAATGCCAATCGTCTAATGAAGAGGAGATGAAGTTTAGGTGGATAAAGGAGGAAGGAACTTTGTGTATTGAATCCTGGGGGCCCAGTTCTTCACTACAAGATGCTTTATTCAAACAACGTGGAAAGTGAAGAAAATCTCAGCCTTTAAGAGCATTCACAACTCTTGTAAGGGACCCAAGGTCGGCTCCCAGCACCCTATCAGGAGGCCCAGGACTCTCTGTAACTTCAGCCGCACATGATGCTATGCCCTCTTTGACCTTGAGAACACCTGCATTCATCTGTACAGCCCCCTCCAACACATACATGTACATGTAACTGAAAATAAAAGAAAATATCAAATTAATATTTGCATCAGATAGATGATAATGCAGACATATATCTGTTCAAGATATATGTCATAATTCAAAATCAACCTTTTTTGCAGGAGAAAAAAACGTAATTTAACACAATGAACCAGGAACCTGATAGATTTGGTTGTTGTATGAAATCATAGTACTTATACTGGGAGGCTGTTTTCTTGCCATCTGTACATAAACTTGCTGATAAAATATTATATGGAAGGCCATAAGATAAAGTGAAAGGAACAAATCTGATGTGGGAAAAAATTAAACTTGAAAGATAGCAAGCATCCCTGACACTGGATTGGCTGTCCTAAAGAGAAAGAATACAATCCCTTGTCATGTGGATAAGAATGTTACAGCTAATTGTCTAAGAAACAACTACCTGTTCTAAAATGTGGGTGCAGCATCTTGTATTCTTCAAAGCAGTGGAAATGACTCATCATCTCTGAATCTTGCTATTATTTGAGTTGCTAGTTTTTCTCATGTGACTATTCTGACATGTGGATAGCATTATCTAACTGTGAGTTTGCTTTGTGTTTCTCTTATAGCCAATATCTCAAACTAGTTTCATGTCCTGTTTTTTTGTTTGTTTGTTTGTTTGTTTTTTACCTATATGTTCTCTTCAGTGAAATGTCTATTCAACACTTGCTCATTATCTAATGCATTTACTTTTCCAGCTGAGTTCTGAAAGCTGTTTATATATTCTTGGTAACAATCCACTGCTGGATGTAGGGCTTATTAGTATGTTGAGACTGCCATAACTAAATAGATGGCCTACACCGCAAGACATTTCTCTCACAGCTGAACATACAGCAATTCCAGGACTATATCTGTGTGTGTACCTAGTTTCTGTTCTAGAATTAGCAGATATATTGGTATAAGAATCACACACATCATTTCTTTAGAGGCTTTATCATCACATTTACAAATGTCATATTCTGAAGTATTGAGAAATAGGATTTCAGTGTATATATTTGAGAAAATGATCATCTAGACAATGTTGTTTTCAATTATTTTTAAAACAGGGCTTGCAAGACAATAGAAGAGACTTGGCTTCCATTTTAGAATTTCATATTTTATTCTTATTTATCTCATAAACACACTCTCCTGCCCTTTCCTCGTTTGCTGTGGCCCTCCTCTGCCTTCATGTCACTTGCTTTCTATCCTTTCTTCTTCCCATTTGTGAAGCTTTTCCTAATTTCATGCCCTATGAACACCACACACCTGCACACCCATGCACCCACCCTATCCCACCCACAAACGCTAGGGTTATTATTAAAATTAAAGTCACCATTAAAGAGAAAACATGCTATGTTTGTATTGTGAATTTTCTTATTTTGCTTAAAATAATAACATCCAGTTCTACCATTTTAATGCAATTTTGATTCCATTAATCTTAACAGATGAAAATTTAGTGATTTATAATATATGTAATATATATATGTATATATATACATACATATATATACACATATATATGTAAAATCTCACAATTTCTTTATATATTCATATGTTGATAATAACCAAGATTGGTTCCATGTCTTACTTCTTGTGAATAACACAGCAATAAACATGGATGTCCAAGTATCTTCTTGGCAATTGTTAGAGACTTTTCACTATAAACCCAGGAATGGAGTAGCTTTGTGTTGTGCACATTTTGTGTGTATGTGTATTGGAGGTGCAGTATGGTATCTTAGGTATGTGTGTGCCACAGTAAACACAAATTCAGAGGATGTCTTTTGGAATTGATTTTCTGCTTTCATAGTTGGTTCTGGGGAATCAAATTCAGGTCAGACTTGAATAGTAATAGTTTTATCCATCCTTACATCTCCCTGACCCTATCTTTAATTTTTCTAGACACATCCTATTCCCAGGGACTTTTATCTAGAGTGTTATGTTTGAGAGTGATCATGGGTTCAAGGTCACAAAACAGCAACAGTAATTTAAGGGCCATAGAAGTCCCATCTTCTTTGAAAAATTCTTAGAAATCTTAGTCTATGAAGTTCATCATGTTCTTTGAAATTATATAAGTTAATCCCCAATGGAACTAGTTGGAGCTCTCTCTATGTTGGTTTGTTTGTTTGTTTGTTTGTTTTGTATCGGGTATTGATTGTCATCTCAAGTTTGGACTGCTAACATGAAAAGAGGTAGACTTATCTGCCTTATTGTGCAAAATACTTTCTTTAATGTAGAACAGATAATCTTAATCTTTATCAGTCTAGACAATGTTGCTAATGTGAGCCAGCAGAGTGTTGGGGAAAGTAACAGTACAAATTTGTAGCAGAAGTTTTAGTGGAATCCCATGGCAGTCATCCCTCTGTCTTTTTTTCCCCTTATCTCTTCTCAGTGTAGGTAAAGGGTCCCCTGAAAACACCATACAAAGCAGCTTCTCCCCACACATTAGCCTTGACATACCTGTAACATGAAGGAGAATATTCTTATAGTTTTTAATAATAGTGATTAAAGTCATTGTGCAAAATGGAATGATAGTTTGAGTGATAATTGAATAATACTATCATTATGTATTAACACGATCTACTGTCTAAAAATAAATTTCCAAAACTGTCTCAGATATTGTTATAGACAATTGTGAATGACAAAGGATTCTCTGTGATTTTAATTCAACGTATAATAATTTTGTTGTTGTTTTAGGGATAGTTTTGTACTTGATAAAATGTCTAAGCCCATACCTTTCCGTCTTACCTGTCACAGAAAATTATCTCCAGTCACACTCAAACTGACTCTCTTGTTTTAATGTAGTGTATGGTTAGTGCTGGTAACTGGAGCTGTCTTCTCAAAAACACAATGAGGAAAATCTAACAAGGGCGTTTGACCTATCAGTTGAAGCACACCTTTTCCAATTTATAGTGTTCATATATATGCAACAGAGATTGGAAGCACTTTATTGGCAATACTGATAATTCTCAAATACATCATAAGCACTCGTGTGTATTTGGTTATTCTGTGTATTACATAGCAGAAAAGGCAGTATACAATGATCTTGTGAGAAGGAAAAGAAATTTATCTTGAAATATTCTGCCATGAGAAAACTAGAAAGTGTTTTATCTTATGAAATAGTATTTTAAAAACAGTGAATATATTTCATTTACAGATTCTACTCTGTTGGTGAATACTTAAATATTCATAATTTTACAAATATGTTGAACATAATAGAGTCCTTTTTGTTTGTTTGTTTGTTTGGGTGCTTGCTCTATCCTGTGCCTTGCAATCAAACTTCTAGAATTATTCTGCGCTGAGTGTATCCACCATGAAATCCTTATTCATCTACGTCTAGGGCTTTTGATATCTGGCATTTTATTTGATCTGTTGTCTCATTGCCTCTGCTGAAACTCTAATTCAATGAACATCCAGAATGCTGAGGGACACTCCCCAAAGACTTCTGGTCACCAGGACTTGCTACCAGCTTTGGATCACACTATAAATATACAATATAAACTCAGTCTTTCCAAAAGTCTTTCTTTTTTATAGATAAAATAGCATCAGCAATATATCTCTATCAGAAAAGAGTATATCCTGAACAATTTTAAGATCTATGTTACAAACGCCCACCTACACACCAACCTAGTCCTATTCCAAATTAAAATCTCACTATGAAACATGCACTTTTGATAATTTTACTTATTTCCATAAATATTTACAAACTTTCTAATTCTTTTATCATGCCAACATTGAAACCTCAAAGGTTTCTTTTTCTTTTTTTTTTCTTTCCATTTTTTATTAGGTATTTAGCTCATTTACATTTCCAATGCTATACCAAAAGTCCCCCATACCCACCCACCCCCACTCCCCTACCCGCCCACTCCCCCTTTTTGGCCCTGGCGTTCCCCTGTTCTGGGGCATATAAAGTCTGTGTGTCCAATGGGCCTCTCTTTCCAGTGATGGCCGACTAGGCCATCTTTTGATACATATGCAGCTAGAGTCAAGAGCTCCGGGGTACTGGTTAGTTCATAATGTTGATCCACCTATAGGGTTGCAGATCCCTTTAGCTCCTTGGGTACTTTCTCTAGCTCCTCCATTGGGAGCCCTGTGATCCATCCATTAGCTGACTGTGGGCATCCACTTCTGTGTTTGCTAGGCCCTGGCATAGTCTCACAAGAGAAAGCTACATCTGGGTCCTTTCGATAAAATCTTGCTAGTGTATGCAATGGTGTCAGCGTTTGGATGCTGATTATGGGGTGGATCCCTGGATAAGGCAGTCTCTACATGGTCCATCCTTTCATCTCAGCTCCAAACTTTGTCTCTGTAACTCCTTCCAAGGGTGTTTTGTTCCCACTTCTAAGGAGGGGTATAGTGTCCACACTTCAGTCTTCATTTTTCTTGAGTTTCATGTGTTTAGGAAATTGTATCTTATATCTTGGGTATCCTAGGTTTTGGGCTAATATCCACTTATCAGTGAGTACATATTGTGTGAGTTCCTTTGTGAATGTGTTACCTCACTCAGGATGATGCCCTCCAGGTCCATCCATTTGGCTAGGAATTTCATAAATTCATTCTTTTTAATAGCTGAGTAGTACTCCATTGTGTAGATGTACCACATTTTCTGTATCCATTTCTCTGTTGAGGGGCATCTGGGTTCTTTCCAGCTTCTGGCTATTATAAATAAGGCTGCTATGAACATAGTGGAGCATGTGTCCTTCTTACCAGTTGGGGCATCTTCTGGATATATGCCCAGGAGAGGTATTGCTGGATCCTCCGGTAGTACTATGTCCAATTTTCTGAGGAACCACCAGACTGATTTCCAGAGTGGTTGTACAAGCCTGCAATCCCACCAACAATGGAGGAGTGTTCCTCTTTCTCCACATCCATGCCAGCATCTGCTGTCACCTGAATTTTTGATCTTAGACATTCTGACTGGTGTGAGGTGGAATCTCAGGGTTGTTTTGATTTGCATTTCCCTGATGATTAAGGATGTTGAACATTTTTTCAGGTGCTTCTCTGCCATTCGGTATTCCTCAGGTGAGAATTCTTTGTTCAGTTCTGAGCCCCATTTTTTAATGGGGTTATTTGATTTTCTGAAGTCCACCTTCTTGAGTTCTTTATATATGTTGGATATTAGTCCCCTATCTGATTTAGGATAGGTAAAGATCCTTTCCCAATCTGTTGGTGGTCTCTTTGTCTTATTGATGGTGTCTTTTGCCTTGCAGAAACTTTGGAGTTTCATTAGGTCCCATTTGTCAATTCTCGATCTTACAGCACAAGCCATTGCTGTTCTGTTCAGGAATTTATCCCCTGTGCCCATATCTTCAAGGCTTTTCCCCACTTTCTCCTCTATAAGTTTCAGTATTTCTGGTTTTATGTGAAGTTCTTTGATCCATTTAGATTTGACCTTAGTACAAGGAGATAAGTATGGATCGATTCACATTCTTCTACATGATAACAACCAGTTGTGCCAGCACCAATTGTTGAAAATGCTGTCTTTCTTCCACTGGATGGTTTTAGCTCCCTTGTCGAAGATCAAGTGACCATAGGTGTGTGGGTTCATTTCTGGGTCTTCAATTCTATTCCATTGGTCTACTTGTCTGTCTCTATACCAGTACCATGCAGTTTTTACCACAATTGCTCTGTAGTAAAGCTTTAGGTCAGGCATGGTGATTCCACCAGAGGTTCTTTTATCCTTGAGAAGACTTTTTGCTATCCTAGGTTTTTTGTTATTCCAGATGAATTTGCAAATTGCTCCTTCTAATTCGTTGAAGAATTGAGTTGGAATTTTGATGGGGATTGCATTGAATCTGTAGATTGCTTTTGGCAAGATAGCCATTTTTACAATGTTGATCCTGCCAATCCATGAGCATGGGAGATCTTTCCATCTTCTGAGATCTTCTTTAATTTCTTTCTTCAGAGACTTGAAGTTTTTATCATACAGATCTTTCACTTCCTTAGTTAGAGTCACGCCGAGATATTTTATATTATTTGTGACTATTGAGAACGGTGTTGTTTCCCTAATTTCTTTCTCAGCCTGTTTATTCTTTGTGTAGAGAAAGGCCATTGACTTGTTTGAGTTAATTTTATATCCAGCTACTTCACCGAAGCTGTTTATCAGGTTTAGGAGTTCTCTGGTGGAATTTTTAGGGTCACTTATATATACTATCATATCATCTGCAAAAAGTGATATTTTGACTTCCTCCTTTCCAATTTGTATCCCCTTGATCTCCTTTTGTTGTCGAATTGCTCTGGCTAATACTTCAAGTACTATGTTGAAAAGGTAGGGAGAAAGTGGGCAGCCTTGTCTAGTCCCTGATTTTAGTGGGATTGCTTCCAGCTTCTCTCCATTTACTTTGATGTTGGCTCCTGGTTTGCTGTAGATTGCTTTTATCATGTTTAGGTATGGGCCTTGAATTCCTGATCTTTCCAGAACTTTTATCATGAATGGGTGTTGGATCTTGTCAAATGCTTTTTCTGCATCTAACAAGATGATCATGTGGTTTTTGTCTTTGAGTTTGTTTATATAGTGGATTACATTGATGGATTTTCGTATATTAAACCATCCCTGCATCCCTGGAATAAAACCTACTTGGTCAGGATGGATGATTGCTTTAATGTGTTCTTGGATTCGGTTAGCGAGAATTTTATTGAGGATTTTTGCATCGATATTCATAAGAGAAATTGGTCTGAAGTTCTCTATCTTTGTTGGATCTTTCTGTGGTTTAGGTATCAGAGTAATAGTGGCTTCATAAAATGAGTTGGGTAGAGTACTTTCTACTTCTATCTTGTGAAAAAGTTTGTGCAGAACTGGAATTAGATCTTCTTTGAAGGTCTGATAGAACTCTGCACTAAACCCGTCTGGTCCTGGGCTTTTTTTGGCTGGGAGACTATTTATAACTGCTTCTATTTCTTTAGGGGATATGGGACTGTTTAGAAGGTCAACTTGATCCTGATTCAACTTTGGTACCTGGTATCTGTCCAGAAATTTGTCCATTTCGTCCAGATTTTCCAGTTTTGTTGAGTATAGCCTTTTGTAGAAGGATCTGATGGTGTTTTGGATTTCTTCAGGATCTGTTGTTATGTCTCCCTTTTCAGTTCTGATTTTGTTAATTAGGATTTTGTCTCTGTGCCCTCTAGTGAGTCTAGCTAAGGGTTTATCTATCTTGTTGATTTTCTCAAAGAACCAACTCCTCGTTTGGTTAATTCTTTGAATAGTTCTTCTTGTTTCCACTTGGTTGATTTCACCCCTGAGTTTGATTATTTCCTGCCGTCTACTCCTCTTGGGTGAATTTGCTTCCTTTTTTTCTAGAGCTTTTAGATGTGTTGTCAAGCTGCTAGTATGTGCTCTCTCCCGTTTTTTCTTGAAGGCACTCATAGCTATGAGTTTCCCTCTTAGATATGCTTTCATTGTGTCCCAAAGGTTTGGGTACGTTGTGGCTTCATTTTCATTAAACTCTAAAAAGTCTTTAATTTCTTTCTTTATTCCTTCCTTGACCAAGGTATCATTGAGAAGAGTGTTGTTCAGTTTTCACGTGAATGTTGGCTTTCTGTTATTTATTTATTTTTTTTGTTATTGAAGATCAGCCTTAGTGCATGGTGATCTGATAGGATACATGGGACAATTTCAATATTTTTGAATCTGTTGAGGCCTGTTTTGTGACCTATTATGTGGTCAATTTTGGAGAAGGTACCATGAGGTGCTGAGAAGAAGGTATATCCTTTTGTTTTAGGATAAAATGTTCTGTAGATATCTGTCAGATCCATTTGTTTCATCACTTCTGTTAGTTTCAGTGTGTCCCTGTTTAGTTTCTGTTTCCATGGTCTGTCCATTGGTGAAAGTGGTGTGTTGAAGTCTCCCACTATTATTGTGTGAGGTGCAATGTGTGCTTTGAGCTTTACTAAAGTTTCTTTAATGATTGTGGCTGCCCTTGTATTTGGAGCATAGATATTCAGAATTGAGAGTTCCTCTTGGAGGATTTTACCTTTGATGAGAACAAAGTGCCCCTCCTTGTCTTTTTTGATGACTTTGGGTTGGAAGTCAATCTTATCAGATATTAGGATGGCTACTCCAGCTTGTTTCTTCATACCATTTGCTTGGAAAATTGTTTTCCAGCCTTTTATTCTGAGGTAGTGTCTAACTTTTTCTCTGAGATGTGTCTCCTGTAAACAGCAAAATGTTGGGTCTTGTTTGTGTAGCCAGTTTGTTAGTCTATGTCTTTTTATTGGGGAGTTGAGACCATTGATGTTAAGAGATATTAAGGAAAAGTAATTGTTGCTTCCTGTTATTTTTGTTGTTAAAGTTGGCATTCTGTTCTTGTGGCTGTCTTCTTTTAGGTTTGTTGAGGGATTACCTTCTTGTTTTTTCTAGGGCATTGTTCCCGTTCTTGTATTGGTTTTTTTCTGTTATTAACCTTTGAAGGGCTGGATTCGTGGAGAGATAATGTGTGAATTTGGTTTTGTCGTGGAATACTTTGGTTTCTCCATCTATGGTAATTGAGATTTTGGCTGGGTATAGTAGCCTGGGCTGGAATTTGTGTTCTCTTAGTGTCTGTATAACATCTGTCCAGGCTCTTCTGGCTTTCATAGTCTCTGGTGAAAAATCTGGTGTAATTCTGATAGGCTTGCCTTTGTATGTTACTTGACCTTTTTCCCTTACTGCTTTTAGTATTCTATCTTTATTTAGTGCATTTGTTGTTCTAATTATTATGTGTCGGGAGGAATTTCTTTTCTGGTCCAGTCTATTTGGAGTTCTGTAGGCTTCTTGTATGTTCATAGGTATCTCTTTCTTTATATTTGGGAAGTTTTCTTCAATAATTTTGTTGAAGATGTTTGCTGGTCCTTTGAGTTGAAAATCTTCATTCTCATCCACTCCTATTATCCGTAGGTTTGGTCTTCTCATTGTGTCCTGGATTTCCTGGATATTTTGAGTTAGGATCTTTTTGCATTTTCCATTTTCTTTGATTGTTGTGCCGATGTTCTCTATGGAATCTTCTGCACCTGAGATTCTCTCTTCCATCTCTTGTATTCTGTTGCTGATGCTCAAATCTATGGTTCCAGATTTTTTCCTAGGGTTTCTATCTCCAGTGTTGCCTCACTTTGAGTTTTCTTTATTGTTTCTACTTCCCTTTTTAGGTCTAGTATGGTTTTGTTCATTTCCATCACCTGTTTGTATGTTTTTTCCTCTTTTTCTGTAAGGACTTCTACCTGTTTGATTGTGTTTTCCTGTTTTTCTTTAAGGACTTGTAACTCTTTAGCAGTGTTCTCCTGTATTTCTTTAAGTGATTTATTAAAGTCCTTCTTGATGTCCTCTACCATCATCATGAGATATGCTTTTAAATCTAGGTCTAGGTTTTCGGGTGTGTTGGGGTGCCCTGGACTGGGCGAAGTGGGAGTGCTGGGTTCTGATGATGGTGAGTGGTCTTGGTTCCTGTTAGTAGGATTCCTACGTTTACCTTTCGCCATCTGGTAATCTCTGGAGTTAGTAGTTATAGTTGACTCTGTTTAGAGATTGTTCTTTTGGTGATTCTGTTACCGTCTCTCAGCAGACCTGGGAGACAGATTCTCTCCTCTGAGTTTCAGTGCTCAGAGCACTCTCTGCTGGCAAGCTCTCTTACAGGGAAGGTGCGCAGATATCTTGTTTTTGGACCTCCTCCTGGTTGAAGAAGAAGGCCCAAAACAGGGCCTCTCTCAGAAGCTGTGTTGCTTTGGCAGTTCCCAGAAGCTGTCAGCTTCTGTGGTGCAGACTCTCACCTGTGCAGACTAAATTCCTAAGTTCCAGGGAGTCCTGGAACCAAGATGGTGACCACTGCTCCTGAGGCTGAGGCCGCCTCCCAAGCCAGGCGGACACCTGTCCTCTGGTCCGGACGGTGGCCGGCTGTCTGCGGCCCGCCAAGGGTGCTGCCTCAGCGGCTCTGTGCTTCTGCCCGTCCCAGAAGCTGTCCGGTTCTCTGGCGCACCCTCTAACCTGTTCAGACTAATTTCCTAGGTCCCGCGGAGTCCCGGAACCCAGGTGGCGACCGCTGCTGCTGAGGCTGAGGCAGCCTCCCAAGCCAGGCGGACACCTGTCCTCTCAGGTTTCTTTTTCATATAGCTAAAAATTCCACTTTAACCACTTACAGGGCTAACACATTAGTCGAAGTTTCAGTCAGCTGACACATTCTCTATTACCATGCTTCATTCTCCATGTCAGTTTTACCATAGGAGCTTTAGTTCAAAACTCTTTTATATATAAAATTGCTACATGTTTCAGGAGGATCTTAGACCAAGTTGAGGACAGGGAGTTCTTTAGTACTTGGCTGACACTCATTTTTTTAAAAAATGCAATTTCTTCTCTCTCTCTCTCTCTCTCTCTCTCTCTCTCTCTCTCTCTCTCACACACACACACACACACACACACACACACACACACAGACACACACATCTCTTTTTACAGTTCAGCTGTCATCCCCTTCCTGGTCCATTATCTGACAGTTCCTTATGCCATTTCTCCTCCTCTGTCACCCCACCAGGCCTCCCTACTCTCTGGGGTCTCAAGTGTCTCAAGGGTTAGGTGCATCTTCTCTCACCGAGGCCAGACCCGGCAGACCTCTTCTGTATATGCATCAGAAACCTCATACGAGCTAGTGTATTCTGCCTTGTTGGTGGCTCAGTGTCTTAGAGATCTTGAGGGTCTAGGTTAGTTGAAAGTGCTGGTCTTCCTATAAGATCACCCTTCCTCCTCAGCTTCTTCCAGCTTTCCCTCATTCAATCTGTTGGTTGGGTTTAAGTATCTGCAACTATCTCAGTCAGATGATTTTTGGGCCTCTAAGAGGTCAGCTGTGTTAGGCTCCTGTCTGTAAGCACATCTCAGCATCAGTAATAGTGTCAGGCCTTGGAGCCAGCCCTTAAGAGGGATTCTAATTTGTGCCTTTTACTGGACCTCCTCCCCCTCAGTCCCTTATCCACTTTTGTCCCCACAGTTCTTTTAGACAGGAACAATTCTGGGTCAGAGTTTTTGACTGTGGGATGCAATCTAATCCCACTCCTTTATGCTCTCTTCCTACAGGTGTACTCTTCCTCCCCACAGTTGGGCATTTCATCTAATACACATGCATATGAAAAAGCTCACATGTTAAATAATTATAATTCTTTTTTTCCTGACAAGGTTACATAGGAAACCTAAGTGCACTACCCAATTAAATTTCACAAGCTGTTTTTCTACATGTCTGCATAATGAGGCTCTGCTCTTCATCTGGCCTTTCATAAGACTTGGTGTGTTGGCTGTCAAGGGTATCAAGGACAGTTGGAAAAATAAAAGCCACAGAAACTACTCCTAAAGGAGTATTGAGCAGACCCCTGGGTACAAGTCTGCATTATGCCAGGGTAAAGGGGTGGTTTTAGTGAAGTCTCCCCCTGCCCTCCCCAGAAGCAGCATTCGTTATTTATTTCTAGAGTTTTTTTTTTTTTGTCTTGTGGTGGGATAGGCAAAATGTACAAGTATGACCCTTTCAAGCTAAATACTGACATTGTTGCAGTCTTTTAAGTTCAAATTACATCTATGTATTTGCATGTAACAAAAGTTAATGGGAAAAAAAAAAGCTGCCATGGATTTGAAAGTGAACAATGAGGAGTGTTGGAACACAGTTAAAGCAATGGTGTATAGTGAACAATGCTTGGAGAAAGTGATAGAGGTTCCAGAAAATAGTACAGAAGGCCTTTTACACCAGGTATATTTTCTTCTCTGGATTGTTCCTGGACATGATTTTGTACCTCCTGTAACAAACATTTATATTCAATTTCTAAGACATCTTTATTTTCCTTGGATGTTAGGATATAGGTATAGAACTCAATCAGGTCTGTGTATCTTGAATCTGAATCTGGCCATCTGCCTAGCTTTTGTACCTTATCAGACATAATCTAGAGTTCTCACCAGGCAATTGTGCTTAAATTGGACTGTCCTGAGAATGTTCTTAGATAGGGCTCTACTAATATTTAGTATGTCTTTAAGTTTATTTTCATGTTATTCTGATAATGTTTTCTGAACTCAAACAACCTTCCTTAAATCATTGATTTCTTTGTTACCTTCATGTATAAAAGTATACCTAAACTAAAGTAAGGTTGTATTTAGTATGAGACTGTAGTTCACCCCATTCTTTCGGGTCTTCAGATCCCAGATCAGGTCTCACAGGCAGAGATCTGCATAGGCCAACAAAAGTCAACAGAGATGTATATAGGAAGTGTTGGAGGTAGGAAAGAGAAGAGAGAAAATTATTCCCTTAAAAAATAACACAAGATAAACCAAACAAATAAAGAACAATAAACTCACACAAAATATAATAATCTAAATTCTATTAACCATGACTGTTTACACATTATTTATGTTTCTGAGCTTCAAAAAGAATTGTATATAAAGATGGATCAAGTACCTTGATAAAAATTTAAAGGTATATTTCTGTAAAGGTATATTTCTGCAGGGGTTTTACTCCTGACAGTTCCAGTTAGATGAACCTTCTCTAAAATGGCCTCACCAAAGGTCTTCTCATAAGTTTCTTCTTTTTTTTTTTTTTAATTGCTCTGGTTAAAGAATTATAAAGTTTTGTGCCCAGGCCTTAAATAAAATCCTGGAAATCTCTTACTCATATCCAAATTCATCTTTTAGGCAAAATGGATGAAGTATCTACCATACAGTTTAAAGGGGACTAGAATTATGTCACTCCAATTATTTATGATCCTGATAAGTTTCATTCTGAATGGGAATATTGATACATTGCTGTTTTAAATAAAACCTTCATGAGGATTTAGGTTACATGATTCTGGCACAATTAAAGCCCACAAGTCATATCTTAGCGTTGGTATAAAGACGAAGGCACAAAACTTGTTGATTCATAAGGAAGAATGCATTGTAAGAACTTAAATTCTAGTGATTTTTTTTTTAATGTGTTGAAATTTTCTTGTGGATACAAAACTTTTCTAACAGTAACTTTTAATTTCGGGGTGGCATCACATGTCTTAAAATGACATAAAACAGTGACATACTTATTAACCACCCTATTGTGGCTCGTTCGCTCATATTTTATTGAATAAATATAATCACGTTACTTGGTGAAACAACAAAACCGTCTTTAGAGAAAGTATCAAAGAATTAAGGCCAAGACTACAATCTATGAGGATGATTTCATTTCCACAAAAAACAACTAACACAAAACAGAAGGAAAATCTTTAGGCAAAAAACCAAAGCCTTGTTAAGAAAGAGATTTGAACAGAAATTACACTGAACAAAACATTTTACAGTCATGTCTTCCTACTTGTGTACCAGGTCAGTAGAATGCTTTCTAATTCCTTATTTTCCCTGGTGAATCAGAAAAGGTAACCCTCATAAGGTAGAATGCCTCACAGAGAACCTCAGAACTGGCATGGAGTTTATACAAATATATGACGCTGTACTAGATCAATATATTCATAGACTGCGGGAGAAATGTTAGACAACTTTGAAATCAAACCAAGGAAACGTGTCAAATTTCAGTGGTCTTTAATATTGTACAAATTTGAGCATGTGGGTTATCTCTGAGCTTTGTAATGCTCCATATCTCAGGCATGTAGCATACATGAAACCAACAGAGGTATTTTTAATTTTGAGAACATAAATGATACAATTTTTTATTCCGTAAGTTCAATGTAGTAATAGAAAGTTAACCAATATCACGGGGAAAAGCACAGCTATAAATATGCAAAAGAAAGAGTATTGCTGTCACAGATTTTAATGCTACAATCACTTATAGAATACCTAAACAGGGAAATACAAAGCCCTTAGAAAAAGCAAACAAATTTAGCAAAGCTGTTCTAAAATTTTGAATGCACATGTGTGCTTACACACAAGATGTTCTTTTATGCTACAAATAATTGAACCTAAGAATGGAAAAAAGGTTGATTTTTGTGCAAACTTACAAGCTGCAGAAAGTCTACTTTTTCCTTACGTATGTATGTGTTCACATGTGTGCAGATGTGTGCACAAGGTGTCTCCCATGATCGCTGACCAGCTTATTTACTCAGTCTTAAGGTCACTGATTTGCCTAGAGTGGATCAACAGCTCAGTCAAGGAATCCCCTAGATTTGATTACTGGGTGTTTTGAATACAGGTGGAACAACCATGCTGTTCATTTATAGGCAGAGGCTGTTTTCACCAAGGGACCAACTCAGCCCATCAGAGAAACCCGCAGCTAAACAATAGAAGAACAGTAAAGTCATCTCTATAGAAATTTTTAGAAATGAATGGGGTCTTAAATACAATACAATTATAAGAAGAAATATATTATAATAATGAACCTAATCATGTAATATTTGATTTCATACTTTCATTTAACAAATATAATGTAATAAAATATTTGATTCTCAAACATGAATTGAGAGCTTATAGGTAAGTGGTAAAGCATTGTATTCCATTCTAGCTCCTTCAAAATAAAAACTGTAAGATGCACATACTAAATTCCCATAAAATGAAATTAAGGTTATAGGTGTAGAATTTCAGAGTTGCCCTACAAGACATTGAAAATTGAAGAAAAAATTGTAACATTCTTTTATTGTCCCTTAGTATTCTCCAGCCTCAAATCCAATTCTGTCAGCCCCTAACACACCAAGGCTCAGTGAACTTGTTAGAAGAGCTGTTAGAAAGAACACAAGAGCTGGTAGACAGGAAGACATGGTGGGAAAGGCTGACTCCTGGGCATAATATACCCATTATATTCACGGACCCAGATCAGCTGTCATTACCTGCTCAAGACACACAGAATATGAAATCCACCAAAACTCCAGCATAAATGGAATAGATACTCTCTAGGCACTTGAGGCTGTTTGCAGGTGATCACCATTAGGGGAAGGAAAATAATTCTTTGCTGAGGGTTTTCTAACTGGTAGTTTATTATCATACTTCAGTGGATGACCCCACGCCCATGCACATATTTCTGATACTAATTGTACTTAGTGATCTATATAAAATAAATAAGAAGAGAGGGGAAATAAAGTTGAGAGGGAGATGTGTGACAGGGGAGTCAGGTAGAGGAAATAGAGGGGCAATATGATCATATTTCATTATATGACTATATGAAATTCTCATGATAAATGAAACTTAAATCTTTCTAGGTTACTATCATTTTGATAAAACACCACAAACGAAAACAACTTGAAGAGGAATAGATTTGCTGCAACTTACATATTGTAGCCCATCATCCAGGGAAATCAGGGTAGTAATTCAAGAATGGAATCTGGAGGCAGAAACTGATGCATAGGCCACACAGCACTGATGTTTACTAGCTTGTGCCTCATAGATCCTGCTTTCTCATAGCACACAGAACCACTAGGCTAGGACTGCCACCACACACAAGAAGACTGGAAGGACCTCCCATAACAATCATCAAGTAAACAAACAAAACAAAACTGTGCACCATAGCTGTGTCCTTGGACCAATTAACATGACATTATTAAAGTAAGGTGACCTCTTCCAAATGACTCTAGTTTGTTCCAAGTTGACATAAAACTAACCAAAAGAAATTACTGATAAACACACACACACACAAAAGAATACCAAGTTTTTCTAGCAATGTAAGATAAAAGAAAGCTTGTGTTGGCTGCAGCAGTTCTAATGATTGGGGGAAAAAAGGACCTTATAAGATGATCAATCTTCCTTATCATTAGAGAATTGCAAACTGAAATAATGGCATGCCAATGGCATTATGTATCCTCTAGTGGCAGAAATTCCCAATTCTGACAGCATCATATGTTGGAGAAATGAGCATAGAAACTCTTAATAGGAGTATACTAGATGATACAGCTATTGTAAGCACGAAGTATTCATTTCTTACTAAACTATTTCCTTAGCATTTGCTACTTGATATTTGCCAAATAAGTCAAAAATTTGTCCTGGAGAAATATCAACACTGATTAGAACAACTCTATCCATCATTACTAATACATGAACTCATCAAGCTACTCTCCGTGCTATAGGCAGACAAACAAACCACATTCCATCCAAACAATGGAACACAAATGCTTTCAAAGAACAAAGCTGGAAAGCCAACCAAGGATGTGGGAAACCTTAAATTATGATGGAAAATGAAATAAGCCAACCTGAAACAGTTGAATAATTTTAATTGACATGATCAAACAGCATGACATGACAGAGCAAAAGGGTGGAGGCAGTGAAGACATGAGTTAATGCTGGTGGTTCTTTGGGGAGAAAAATGGGACAGATAGATGAACTTCATGGAATTTAAATACAATGATACTAAAGTCCTTGTCATGGAAGACACGTGCCATTATCCACTTAGCTCTCCTTTGATTCACAGATGTTTAGCTCATGACAATACCTGAGAATCAAACCGTTAATCATGCATATATAACAAATATATTAATGTTATAAATACCCCAACATGCTAAAAATGAGTTTGATAAGAGGCCGAATAGGGTGTATGGGAGCTTTTCACTTCCTATATAAAGGAAAAATCTCAAAAAAGAATGTCTAGCAGACAAAGATACACATGGTTATGAATGTTTGGTCAAGATGCTACATGAGCTTTTCCATTGTGATATAAACAAATATGTATTCATAGATAGATAGATGTGACTGAGAGTGTATCCAAGAAACAATTCTATTCAAGGAACCAGTGAATTAAGTGGGGTTACTTCCATGAACTTGGCAAGCAGTTATTTGCAATCCCATGGATTGTGTAGCTACATCAACAAATGACTACCCTAGTATGGGGACGAAGCGCAGGGTCTGCATCAATGGAGTACTCTGAAGTTGGATGTATAGAACGTCTCCTCCAGTAATTGTTTTCTGATCTTTAACCTCACAGATGAGTAACTTGAGTCTGTTTACATTTCGCCCTCTTCTCTGTGTGTGTGTATATGTTTCATGGGTATTATAAGCATAGTCTATCTCTTCAGAAGTGAGTATTCCAACCATAAACCCAAAGTCATACAGTATTATGTCTAAATGCAATTAATCCATAATGATTTATTGTGTCCAGAGAACAGAGATGGTCCTTTTCAGTGTCAATATTGAAAAGTTACCTTAGAGGATTTGGCTCAAATTAAAAGTAAATACCCCAGTTTTCTTCTCTGTCGCTGTGACAACACTGGCTTAACACACTTAGAGGAAGAAAGGGCTCATCTCACCTTAGTGTTTATAGTATGGCATCAAGGGAAACCAAGACAGAAACTCAAAGGATGAACCTGGCAGTAGGAACTGAAGCAGAAATGACAGAGGAATCATACATTCACACACACACACACACACACACACACACACACACACACACACACACACACACTCCTATTAATTAATCTTATGCTTATGCCTGGAAACAGTGTAATCCTCCCATGTCTGGTCTGCATGTCTACCTGAGAAAGTGACTACATTGTTGCTCTGATTTGTTTTGATTTCTTCTCCCATTTCTTCCTTTCTATTGTTCTTACAGCTGTTGCCATTTCCCCATCTATGTCTATGGATTCCTGCCATGCCTTTGGTCCTAGGACTGACATGTTTAATTTGGATGATATGAACTGAACTCTGTAGAAGACTATGAATGTTGTATCTACTTCGAAATGTCTTGTCACTTGTCATTCAAACTTCCCAGAACCAGGTTTCACTTTATATTACCAGAGCTCTGACTCTTCTGATAACACTTGATTTTGTCTGTGCTTCATTCTTAGGTCTTTGTCTCTTTTTCCACTTCTGGGAATGAGAAAGGAGGAGAGAGCTAGGTTTAATGATTTAGTATTATCCCTGTATAATGTTTAGCTAGGTTGTCAGTTTGATTAGGTCTGGGATCAGCTAAAGGACAAGCCTCTGTCTGGCTCTAAATGGGTGTTGACTATCAGCCAGACTTGGGCACTTTCTGGCTCAGACCATACATAAAGATGTCTGTGGGCAAAGGTTGACTGGTTTTTTACCTGCTGTTTTCATTTCTTGCTAGTGAGTAAGTCTTATCTGTTGCTGCTGCTGCCATTGTTCCCTGACATTAGAACCCTGATTCTTTGAGTAGTGTATCCAGGATTATAAGGAGGAGGAAAAAAATCACAAGAATTAAGAATAAAAGGTTAAATCTGTTTGTAATAAAGGTAGATATGAATATACTCTGTTTTTAAGTATAATCTCTCCCCCCCCTCCTCTCCTCTCCCCTCCCCCCACACACATGCTTATGTCACAGGCAATCCAGGATTCCTCAGACTTTCCACACCAGATGGGATAGTGGCATCCAACCTTGCATACCAAGCAGACAGTGGGTTCTCAGCCTTTCCAGTATGCAGACATACTAGAATCTCTAGCCATGTTGTTTAAGCAACATACTATTGTCTCTCTTTTTCTAGAAACAAAGTATATGAGGACTAAACAAAATATTCAGTTATCAAAGCACAAGTGGTTGAACAATATTGCTAGATACTCCATAGCAAGTCTAATTTTCTCTGTCATTCATTTTCTTTCATTCTTTTATTATTCAGGTTTTAGTAGAAAGAAAACAATGGAAACTTCACAATATCATAACCTATTTGATGAACTTTTGTGGATAGAATTCATACATTCTATATCTAATAATTTACAGACATCTAAACATGTTTCAGATCTTTGTTTCTTCATACACTAATTTAATAATTCTATTGAAATTCAGCTAACATTTCTTACATAATTTGTTCTTTTCCTGTGTTTTGCTCATGATTTCATTATCTTCTGGAAGAATGGTTTTGTATATTTAATTTAAAAGCTTTGCCCTAACAACAGTTTAAAAAATTCCATTAATCTACATTTCTACTTGAAGTAAAATTACAATAACATAATCTACCACATATAAGTCTTCATGAAACATAAGTAAACATGAATATTTTTAAATGGACACTTATGAAGAAAGAACAAGACTCCTATTACATGGGCTAAAACAAATTAATCTATAGAATCATGAGCACAGGTTCTTTTTATAGTAGCAATCGGGCAACAGGAAAAAAATGGAGCTGATTTCAACGTTACTCTCAGAAGCAACTGAAACTTGGTACATTGGAAGAATATGGAGCTAAAATGTATTTTTTTTGTTTAACATATATTACAACATATAATACACCATTTTCTGATGTATTGACTAGTATCAGTATGTTCATAATGGAGCACATAAGAAATGAACAAGATATTCACTTACTGCTCTCTTGTTTTCCATCAAACACAAGTGGATGCATTCCATGATAGACAGTGAGGCACAAGTATGTCACAATACTGCCTTCATATTTCACAAAGTTTCAGGGGAGAAAGTAGCCTATTAAAAATGTATTGTACTCTGCTACTCTGGACATTATAGATCATTATAAATGTCATACACTGCATTAAGTTCAGGGTTGAGGAATTGAGAGGTTGAATCTAGAGAAATAAATCTGAGTGGACCTATATTGTTTGCGCAATCGTGGAATATTTGGTGAAGAGCAGTGAGCCAATAGGATGACATCAGAAGGAGTGGTAATGTGATTCAGGATTGTTCCCTAAGGCAAACAGTCACCATCGTCAGGGGCTCAATTGTGCATGTTCCAAGGATCATTTTAACTGGGATTGTTGATTGTGGATATTCACTATAGAGAAACGAGGCAGTGAAAGTCATGCCTTCCTGCCAACCAGATGAAGTAAATATGGTGTTAACTTCATATGGCCTTGGACTGTTGGGTAGAAACTAGAGTATGTAGGCAAGGAAAGACAAAGAAAGATGCACCTTCTATGCTGCCTTGAGGAAATCATCACCCATGCTGGGTAGAGATTTCCCAGTGAATTGACTTTTGGGTACCCATGTTCATGTCAGTATAACTTCACCCTATCCTCTGTTCGTAAGTCCAATTAGCTTATGGTTTGCCCAAGAGGCTGTGCTGAATTCAAACATGTACTTATTATTGCAATCTTAAAAGAGTAGGCTAACACTGCATAGTCGCTCTCCCAGGGCAGAATTTTCACAACAGATAGATAGGAGGCAGACCATACCTGATCATGGTCACTTTAATACTCAGGATTTTAGTTAGAGTTTCCTAGGCAAGTGTGAGCTTCTGAACCAGTTCAACAGCTGCAACACTTAAGTTGCTTTCATGCACCATATGGTCAGCAGTAGTGCAGAGGCTAGATCATGCTTGGGTAAAGTTGTAAGAAGTGTGATTTTGGTGGAGGAGATAAGGTGTATAGGTAGGGTACCAGGGTAAATATGAGTGGACCTAAAAAAACCTCATAAAGCAAAACTAGGCTGGAACAGTTAGAGTCAGGAACAGATAGATATAAGGAGGAGAAAGTGATGGGAGGCTGTGGGAAGGTTGAATAACAATGACAGCCAGCGCCCCTGAGAAATCACACCTTCCAAACATGGGATTTCAAGCCACTCTAAGATTAATTTAAGGAAAAACAAAAACAAAAACAAAATCCAGCAACTTGGAGCTGTAGGAAGAGGTTGATCAGTTGCAATGGGACCCTGAGCTGGTGTCCTTCCAATTGCTTTGTAGGGCCCTTTTAATTGGATCAAACCCACAGGAGAAGCAGAGACTAGAATAACTCAAAGTCAGCCTTCTGTCTTGGAGGCTATTACAGGCTGGGATAAAGAATGGATTTAGTAGAAGAACCCGAGGGACACACAGGTAAAAGGATGAATAAGCAAGTGCATGTATGACTTTGAAGACATCTCCTGGTGCTACTGTTTCATAGAAGCAGTGGGGCCCAAGAACCTGGGCAGGGAACATTCTACTTTTTCTTTTCTTTTGCTGCTTTGGGTCAGAACAATTTGTATTCTTCTCTATATATTAAGGGCAGAATTTATAATACAAACTATCTGTTACTTCTTTAGGTGAAAAATTCTTTCTGGATTTTCATTGTTTGTGCTATTTACTAATATCACCTGCATGTGTGTATAGATAACCACTGGATGCATTTTGTCAATTGTGGTATTTGGTTGCATGAAAGGGGTCTGTACTCTGTAAATGATTATCTTCATCTACTTTAAATACCAATTTTCTCATATATATATATATATATATATATATATATATATAATTCATTCTATTGAAGTTTTCTTTACCATAGCTACTTGAATTCCTGTTTTGCATGACAAAGGCTAACTGAAAGCACGTGTGCATACATCTGGAAGGGCTTATCACAGTATAGACAACAGAAAGGGAACTACAAAAGCAAAGACATGAAAACTTCTGTTTGCTTGCAAGTGTGATTTTTTTTTTTTGAATTGATGGCATGAAAACTGAGTGGCCAAAGGGCTTTGATTATAAAAGTAACCAAAAGTAACTGCCTGAGTTAAAGCAGAGAAGACCAGGAAGGAAGGATAGAAGTTGTATTTCAGTCTGATTCTACTAGGACAGATCTTTGCACTTTCCTATAATTAATGACTTTCTGGTTTAACACAAGAAAACATGAGACAGCCTCAAATTTGCTGAGATCTGGGTGTAATTCATTAGTCCAACAGCATTTACAGCGTCTGTGTTGATACTGCTGTCTTCTGAGCCTGAAGCTTGTTAGTAGATAGCTATGTGTATCATTTTGTTATAAACGTTATTAGTACTTGGTTGACCCCAGTCAGTGGAGGTCGCTAAACTCCCATTCTCTTGGAAAAGAGATGGATGTGGAAATACATTCTTTACAGACTAACTCATGTCCTGAGATTCATTAATTAAATTAATTAAATCTCATAACACTCTCTCATGAACCATGATGGCAAAAATTGAAAAGGAACAGAGATATATACACTGCAGCATATGGCTTTGACAGTGTTGGGACCCTGAGAATTACAAAATGATAGTTTGGCATAATTCAGACTTAATAAAATCTGTCTTCTCTAGAAAAGTGTATGTTTTTTGCAACTTATGTGACTCATGCAAATGAACTCTTACCAAAATATGTACTCTGATTTCTTACCTATGATATAACATATCATAATTTTATAGCAGTTTTATAATTGGCGAGGTAGTAATTCTGTGAAAGTGAGTAGTGCAGTTATATTTGATGAAGAGCATTGCACTTGGGGAGCATAACTAATAAATGTAGGGCCAATTTAAAATTCTTTAAAACTAAACATAATGAAATAATGCATCCTTATGCAGTTATATATTTACTAACAAAGAAAGACTCAAAACTTTATTTAAATGGAGGTTATCAAAAAGTGTTTTCACTGTCCAAGAACATGAAAGTATCTGTCATGATTCCTTGGGTTATACTGAATTGATATACACAGAACTAAGATCACCCTGCATTATCTCATGGCTTCAAATTAGATACAATTTTTCAATTAGATACTCTAGATGCAGGTTTTGTATCCAGAGTCTCTAAATTCAGAGTTCCATGGACAGAATGCCTCCTTGATATCTTTACTTAGCCACATTCAATCTCATCCTTCCCCTACAAAGCCATCTCTTACCTTATTTTCAGTTCTACCTCTTTGAATGAAACATTTCCATATGTTTAAATTTTCTGGCAAAGAAAAAAAAAACATATTCAAGAACAAATGCTGTTCCAAACATGAACAGCTCTCATCACTTCTACATGAACTTAACTCATGCTGTCTCTCTTTGGGATGACTGAGATCCATCTAGGAAGGTGATTCTCCAATATCTACTATAATCAATCTATAAATTATCAAGAATCAAATGACTTAAAAAGTGGTTTGCATTCTGCTCTACTTATGTGGAGGTTGGAATAAGTATGGTTTATTGATTTATTCATACAAGTGAGTAAGTATGACTGTGTTTGAATGCTTAGCCCATAGGAAGTGAGAGGAATATAAAGTATGGCCTTGTTCGAGTATTCTTGGCCTTGAAGAAGAGGTGTGTCACTGTAGACAAGAGCTTTGAGGTATATTATGCTTAAGCTATGCCCAGTGTGTTGCACACTTACCATCTGCCTGCAAATGACTCAGAACTCTCAGACCGTTTTCCGGCATGATGTCTGAGAAATGCTTTAATGCTTCCTACCATGATGATAATCTCCAAACTAAATCTCCAAAACTGAAAGCCAGTCTGAAATTAATGTTTTGCTTTATAATAATTAGTGTAGTCTGAGGTAATTTTATATCCAGCCACTTTGCTAAAGCTGTTTATCAGATTTAGGAGTTGTCTGGTACAATACTGGGGGTCACTTAAGTATACTATCATATCATCTGCAAATACTGATATTCTGACTTTTTCCTTTCCAATTTGTATCCCCTTTACCCACTTTTGTTGTCTAATTGATCTGACTAGGAATTTGACTAATATATTTAATAGGTAGGGAGAGTGTGGGCAGCCTTGACTAGTCCCTGGTTTTAGTGGGATTGCTTCAAGTTTCTCAAATAAATCAGTAGCTTTCCTCTATTCAAAAGATAAAGAGGCTAAGAAATAAATTAGGGAAACTACACCCTTCATAATAGTCACCAAAAATATAAAACACCTTTGTGTGAATCTAAGAAAGTGAAAGATTTTTATGACAAGAACTTCAAGTCTCTGAAGAAATTGAAGAAGATCTCAGAAGATGGAAAGATCTATGCTCATGGATTGGCAGTATTAATGCAGTAAAAATGGCTATCTGGCCAAAATCAATCTACAGATTCAATACAATCCCCATCAAAATTTCAAATCAATTCTTCATAGAGTTAGAATTTGAATTGTGGGGTCCTGACCCAAGAGGTTTCAGAGGAGAATTTCAGCATGTTGCCTACAGATCACTCTTGTGATATTTTGGTGAAGAATTGGATTCTTTTTGCCCTGGTTTGAAGAGTCTGTCTGAAATTGAGGTGAAGAGCTTTAGACTAATTGCATTAGCACATTAGCATAGGCAATCTCAGACCATCATAGTTTATAGTTTGTCTGTGGTTACTAGTACAGTTCACTTTTATAAGAACGTTTTCATGAAAAGGACGAAGCTGATGATGGTAAGGTACAAAATGTACAGGCTGAGGAGGAAATGGGTAGCAAAACTTTGGATGGAACTATGTCCCATGTTCAAGGAGATAAACAGATAAAGAAAGTGGTGACCTCAGGAGAAAACCATAACCATCCTAGCTTCTATCTTGTGACAAAAAATGAAATGAAATAAAATAAAATAAAATAAAATAAAATAAAGAACAACCTAGGTCCAGACTTGGTGGTACTTGCCTTGAATCCCAGAACTCCAGATACAGAGGCACACAGATCTGTAAGCTGAAAGTCAGCCTGGAGCACAGAGTAAGTTCCAGGACAGTCAAGCTTAGGCAATGAAGTAAACTGTTGAAAGCAGAAAATAACTGGAGATATAATTGAAAGAGGGGGACCATGTTCTAGTCACAGCAGTCAGCAGAACTCAGCAGCTTCAGTCACGTGATTCTGGCTTCAGAGTCAAGGACAGAAGAACAGGGTTATATCATGACAAGGGTGTGTCTGCAAGAAGGTCTAGAGTGGCTAATGTGTATAGCTGAGAAGGTGATGCCTGGACTTGGAGACCCCAAGAGGTTAGAGGTGCCAGAACCCTGGGATACCTTCTAGGGAAAGCTGCTAACAGGAAATCGAACCAGTCCAAGTGAAAGAATTGTGTTGCAGTCAACATAGATGAAATGAGTTGGAGATCTGTAGAGCCTTTGACATCAGACATGAAGATACAGAGTTGGGAGTTTGTCCAGCTGGCTTTTGGTTTTGCTTTGGTCCAGTATTTCCTCACTATCTTCCCTTTCATACTATTGGAACTGTAATTATATCCTTGTCATGCTATGTTCGAAGTATATGATATGCTTTTTTATTTTAATTTTTTAGGAATTACATTAAAGAGATTGCATGCCTCTGAAAAAGATTTTAAACTGGATTTTTAGACATTGTTGAGACTCTGATATACTATTAGTCTTTTGAAGTTGAACTAAATATAGTATATTATAGCTACTAGCCTATGAGGAGCAGGGAGCAGAATGTGGTGGTTTAACTAGGTATGGCCCAATAGACTCATGTATTAGGATGCTGGGCCCATAGGGACTGGACGATTAGGAGGTATGGCCTTGTTGGAGGAACTGTCACTGTTGGGGCAGGCTTTGAGGTCTCCTATGCTCTATCTATGCCCAGTGTGTCACACAGTAGCCTTTGTCTGCCTGTAGATCAAGGTGTAGAACCCTCAGCTCCTTCTCCAGCACCATGTCTGCCTGTATCCTGCCATAACTCCTGTCGTAGTGATAATGGATTCTAAAGCTTAAGGCAGTCTCAGTTAAATGTTGTCCTTTGTAACAGTTGCTCTGCTTATGGATGGAGTCCTCCTCAAAGGAATAAAATCCTAACTATGACAACCCAAAACTATATTGTTGTTTCAAACTCCAACAAAATTAATGTTTTATAAGAGGATCTAAATCTACCATGCTCTAAGAATTGCATAAAAACCTACTTTAAAGTTTCCAGATTCAAAAACCTCTATGAAAGCATTGAAGTTAACAGCTAGTGAAGATTCAGCCAGTTGTTCTGACTGTGAAGGCCACCCTGTTCCAGCAGGTGGTAGAAGTCAGGAATATGGGATGGGGTTAGATCACAGCCATGAGCCCACCCAGCCCCTACTCAGCAATGCGCAAGTCTCTGAGCCAGAATACTCAGGAGTCTATGGAGCTCTGCATTAACATTTATCTCATATGGTTTCCCTTGCTTGTCTTCCACTTGATACAATTTTACTGGACTATGATGCTTCCGAAATTGGTTCTTCTAAGGAGCTCTTACTGAATCTAAGTAGATAGAGGAAAAGAGAAACTTACTAGCCTTCATAGAGACTGACTGTTCTGGCTGACTCTATTCAGCTAATTTACTAGGTGAACTGACATAGTACCTTCTGCCCATAAAATTAATACTGTGCTTTCTTTCTCTGTCTACATCATTCTGCTGTCACAGCATATTCTTATCTTAAACAAAATTCAGATATTCTCATTCATATCTATCAGATATTTCAGAGGAGCTCAGTTTGACACATGATAGCACAAATTAAACCAGTAATAAGACCTTGAAATAAAAGATGCTTCTATAAAAATATTGTGCTTTAAATATATTAGAAAGTATTTAACTGGAATGATATAGATAATAAGAAACTATAAAAGCAAAAGGTTGTGAAATCCAAACATTATAATAGCTTTCACATTAGTTGAAAGCTGTTAGCTCCTTTTTTTTTTTTTGAAATGCTTATGTGTAAATAGGTGAAACTTCAGAATTATAATGGAGACGTGCAGAAAACTGAGGCCTCTAAAGTGACATGTTCAAAACCTCTCGTTTTCAAAGAGATAAGCAGTAGTGGTGTCTGCACATCAACACAGTAGCCTTCACATACTTATTCTAACTTTTCACACTTTCTACCAAACAACTGGTCTACATCAAAGCTGAAAGTCACTTTGCTCTTACTGTTGGGTAAGTGAGCATGCTGCCTTGGGTTCCTTGGTTCCGTGGGCTATTCCTCCCCTTCTGTTCTTTTGAAACACTCTCACACAGGAAAGCTAAGCCCAGTGGTGCTCTGTACAATGCAACTGATGGACCTGCTTGTCATAAAACTAACAAGATACATGAGACAAAACCAGGCAACTTCATAAAGAATCTAGTTAATGAGGTAACCAGAAACTAACCTGGCATTAGCATTAGCATACCCAAAGATCTAGAGCCCAATTTCACCCATTCCTAATACTGGAATATTTGATATATAATGCCAAAACTTTATGGTTAATATTCTGAATCATGAACAACTGAATAAAATAGTGCTATTTACTTTTGGAATGGGGGCACGGTTTTGACTGACATATATAGGCTGTTCTGCGAAAAACAAAATAATCTTCAAGCTACATACACATGGCAAATGTTCACAGTTAGCACTGTGAGAAAACCAGTGGTCATTTCTAATAAATAATGTGTGAAAATCAATAGAACAGTTCCACAAACACCTCCTCCTCATCCATGGCATAAGGCCAAGCTCTGATGCCAGGGTATTGCTTATGTTTGTGACAAAACACCAAATCTTACATGACAAAATTGTTAGCTTTTGAAAATTAAATGTAAACCAAATGCTAAAACAACTTTCAGATCTATAAGGGAACGCCAGTCCTAGGGCCATTTTAATTTATTTTGGCCTGAAAATGGAATTGTTGGACAAGTACTTGCTTTCAAGTTTTTTTTTTTTTAAATGGATTAATCAAACAAAAATCACCAAATATGAATGAAGCAACGACAGGGCATTTCCTCTGAATGCCGAGGATACTCAAGAGCGATGCCAGTGGGGGTGACTGAGAAGGAACCATTTCTTAAATTGCATTGGGTTGACAGACAAATGTTTAGCTAGAAAGTAATGTCAAATCAACTCAAAGGGCTCAGCTTCCAGGAATGCAGTGTTGGTGGAAAACTTTTATAATGAGTTATCTAAATTTCGAATTAATAAAAGTGCTAGGAATTTAAGTTTTTAATATATTTGGAAAGAAGTAGCTGCCTAATGTAAGCCCATTCGTGCCCTGGGCCTTCTTTACGTCCCAAATAGACACCTTAATTCCCCATAACTCAATCTCACAAATATTTGTATCCAAAAGCCATTATTATTTCGAAGTCAGAAAAGAAAGTATTCCATGAGCTCTTCTTTGGTGGATTATGTGTAAATAAAATATAAAGAACAGAAATAAGTGCAAAAAAAATCACTTCTTTTGGGAAGAAGATGATGAATCAGTCCCCTTAGGCAGTTGGCTCTCCACAAACGCATAAACTGTAACCGAGATTCATGCATCAAAGCATTTTTGCATGTGCTAAGGGGATTAGGGGGCAGTGTATCATGCCCAGCTTTAGTACAATAAAAAGTATAGATAAAGGAAAGGAAATTGCCACATTACATCTACTTGAAGGGGCATACCTCCCACTTACAGAAGCAGAAAAGAACTAGGCACAGGCTTTTGATGTTAGTATGAGGACAGTCTTATCGAGGTGGGGCCTGGTGCTAGGAAGAGTAACATATTCCCAGACACTGTACCACTATTTGTGGACTAATGTAATGGAAATTCATTAGCTGTATGCACAGTTGCAGGCTTCCTCAATTATTCTTCCATTTGAGGCAAGAGAGGGAACAAAGTCTTTACCTAGATGGGAAAAGAGCATAAAAGGTAGATGATACTGTTATTGATTCAATGTGATTCAACACCTGATACTGTAAGGGCTCCATCCTCAGTCTAGAACTATCAACTGGGCATTAGGTCTGCCTGAGTATGAGGGAGAGTCTTGTATTATGGTGTCGTCAGTATCACTGACAGTCTTGCAGTGGGACTGAAGGACCCATTCACTGATGACCAGTGTCAGTGTCTATGAGACTCCAGGGTGATCCTACTTAGTATAGGCCTTGCAAGACAAGACTATTCTATAAAAGATGGAACATTTAAAACACAGTGGTATTCTGACAGAGACACTTACTGAAATTATGAAAACAGCGTAAATGAAAACTCTTCATGGCCATACTGAGTGAGAAGAAAGGAGAACCAGTAACAACAAAGATAGACTAGACAAGCTAACGACATTAAAGTAGAAAATGGAAAAATACACAGAAGAGAAGGAAATAAAGGTATAGAAATCCCAAAAGCTTATGGAAATATTAGGCCTGTATTGAAGGTGCAAACATGCAGGTTATTTGGATAATGGGAGACTAGAAAATACTAGAACCAGAGAAAGATTATTCAATGAAATTAAAATAGAAAGCTTTCTAAATGTAGAGAATAATACAAGTATCTACGTACAGGAAGCTCAATGTCACCATCAGAAAGAGGATTCAGTCCACTCCCAAAGCATCAATTCAAAACAAGTTGAACAACTAAGAGTAAAATGTAAAACTACAAATCAAGTAGGGGAAATTATATGCTTCAGGACTCTGGGGGGTATAAAATGCTTTTTGGATAGGGCTCCCAAACTATAGGAACCCAAAGAAAATAAGACAAATTGAGTTACATAAAACCAGAAAGCTTTTGATTAGCAAAGAAAATTAGTGTGTAAAGTCAATAGAGAGAATGGGAGAAAACATATGAAAATAGATATCTGGCCAAGTATTTATGACAAAGGCACAAGATTGTAAAATGCCGGTGAAGTCCAGAGACCGGAAATCCTTACATAGTGATGTAGAACACGGAAGAGACTAGTTAAGAAACCATGCCTTGATCAAATATCTGCTGAAAACAGAAAAAGAGCTATCACTCATAAAGGAAAAAGTATATTTTCAAGTCAGAGGATGTGATATATTTAATAATCCAATCCAAACATTTCTCATTTTCTCTAATAGTTTATCATGTAAGCCACATTTGATAGATATGTGGAGCCAAGAAACATTTTACATTAATAAGTATGCTATGCGAACATTTTCTAAAATAAAAAATATAATGTCAAACTCACAACTATTTCCATCATCTCATTTATTTATTAGCCATTTAAAATTTTTCTCAAATAACTAGTTTCCTGGAGTACTACTCAAATGTTCACTTCTGTGCCATAAAATATCTTAATAATGGGTCAGTAATAACTCTTTAGGTTCTAAAATTAGGGGTGCTTTTCAGTTTTAAACATTAATGTTACCTGCTGTGGCATCATAGCAGAGTGCAGCATAAATAAGCCTTTCTAGGGCAAAATGAACAGATCAAGAAAAACTGGCAGGGACTGAGATAAACATGTACTAAATTAACCTCCATTAGGATTAAGATATGGAATCCTAAATATGCTGAGAACTACTCTTACATGACTTCTCTCCTGTACTATATATGTTGTAATATTTCTTTATTAACATGTCGGTCTCCACCCAGCCCTAGAGTCAGCCAATGAGCATTCCATCTGAAAGCTTTCACCACAAACTTAGTTCAGGAAAGATCATGTCCACATTCTTCTTTACTTCCCTGTCTCTAGGGTCTCCCATTTCTTATCTGGGCTGCTCACAGAACACATTGATTATCCTTCGTAAATAATATCCATTTATTACCTCTCAGTTGTTTGTGGGATTAAAAAACACAATGTTTTTCACTGCTACTCAAGCTTCTGGAAAAATTATGGTTCTTGCGTTTGTAGTCTCACAAATGCTAGCACAGATTTGTTTACATCTGCTTATGTTTCCCAAGTTCCCAGCCTCTCTCCTCTCTGTCTCTCAGTCTCTGTCTTGTCTGTCTGTCTCTATCTGTCTCTCAGCCCACCTCTATTCAAAGCCTGGTTGATGAATATAATCTCTCCCGCTAAAAACTTCAAGAATATTTTGAGATCTGGTAAACAACTTCTCACTTACTATCAAATACTCAGACAGTGGGTTGTTTTTCTAATGAGGCCTTATTGATTACAGAGGTAGAATAAAAGCTACTAAAAAGAGAAAAGTAATAACCTAACTTATCTGTTTGTGTACTGGCTAGTTTTGTGTTAACTTGACACAGCTGAAGTTATCACAGAGAAAGGAGCTTCGGTTGAGGAAATGCCTCCATGAGATCCAGCTGTAAGGCATTTTGTCAATTAGTGATCAAGGGGGAAAGGCCCCTTGTGGGTGGGACCATATCGGGGCTGGTAGTCTTGGTTCTGTAAGACAGCAGGCTGAGCAAGCCAGGGGAAGAAAGCCAGTAAGAACATCCCTCCATAGCTTCTGCATCACTTCTTGCTTCCTGGCCTGCTTGAGTTCCAGTCCTGACTTCTTTTGGTGATGAACAGCAATGTGGACGTGTAAGCTGAATAAAACCTTTCCACCCCAACTTGCTTCTTGGTCATGATGTTTGTGCAGGAATAGAAACCCTGACTAAAACAGTTTGCTAATCATTATCAGTAGCTGACCTGACAATACATGCTCATTAGTACAATAGTGGCACAACCTTTATAATCCCCTTTGTGGTTGAATCAAAAGCCCACTACAGGGAAATAGAACCCATATGCTTATTATTAACGGAGCTGAAAAAAATCCTGTGTCTAGATAGGTCTTAGAAATGGAAGAGGAGAAACCCAATACTACTATTATGCTACATGAATATAATATTAAAATAATTAAAGGACTTATTGCTATACTGTAGATGAGAGGATCTCTCAGCCATCATCGGGCAAGCTGCTTCTCACTGCAGTATGAGGCAGGCAACACAGAGAGTTTCACCTCTTCATCATATTTAAAATAAACAACTATCCACTGCTTAGCCATAAATGCAATGTGCATATGTTACTCTTTACACCAAGGATCCTGTATCTTCATGGAAGGGAGATGAAATAGACTGTAAAAGCCAGAATTTGGAGATAACCTCAAAGAAATAGTATTTTATAGACATAACTGGAAAGTTGTATGTATTAACTCAGTGACTGTGACTCAATGCACGAATATGATTAAGTAAAAATTGGACAAATTACCAGCATGGAGCTGGGACGATGGGTACAAAAATCCCACTATTAGCTGAAAAATTATTGGAACTTGATAGCTCCTGAGAGAAGGGGAATCAGTTGTCTATAATGATGTGACCCCACTGGTTGATCAGCAATGATTCTGGTTAGTCCCCACTCCAAGATTCCTCGGACAATTCAAACTGACTTAATGAGTGGGAAAAGAAAACTCGAAACTGGTTGGGTAGGGATGCAAAGGATGAGTATGGGAGGAGTTGGGGGAAGGCGTAAGTATGATCAAAATACACTGTATGGAACTCTCAAAAAATTAATAAAATATTATTTTGAAAGCATAGAAAAGTAGAATGACAAATATTACACTCTAATTAAATAGACATCATTTCAGACATCATTATGCCTGAAAGTGCCTTCCAAGAGAGCAATAAGCATTTCTTTGAATTATGGATCATTTTAGTCAATGCATTTTAATTTGGGCACTGCTTTAGGCAATATAGGAGGCTTGGAAAGTTGGCTTTGTTGATTTATGAATGTTCTCATGAAGGACTTGGTCCTCTTTTCATGGAATGTTTATATAGTACATCCAGGAAATTGTTGAGAGCTAAAAGACAGAATACCTTGAGTACCTATGAATACAAACTGTCATTTTCCTCCTTTGAATGCTATGCAGAAGTTTTAAAAAAAAAAGTCTGTAGTTCGATATTGACATCTAATCTTTGTAGATTCATTTCCTTATTTATTTATTTATTTATTTATTTATTTATTTATTTATTTATTGTATGAGTGTTCTGCTGCATATATATCTTCAGGACAGAAGAGGGCACTAGATCCCCTTATAGATTGTTGTGAGCCACCATGTGGTTGCTGAGAATTGAACTCAGGACATTTGGAAGTACAGCCAGTTCTCTTAAACACTGAGCAATCTCACCAGCCATTAGAATTATTTATTTAATTTATGCATATGAGTACACTGTAGATGTCTTCAGACACACCAGAAAGGGGCATCACATCCCATTACAGACAGTTGTAACCCACAATGTGGCTGCTGGAAATTGAACTCAGTGTCTCTGGAAGAGAAGCCAGAGCTCTTAAGCGCTGAGCCATCTCTCCAGCCTGCACAGACTAAACTTTGTAATATATTCACATGGGCATGACCATCTGTGAGCCATAAACTCTGCTTCAAATACTAAGTAAGAGATCAGCCTACATGGGGTTGTAGAAAAATATTTATAAGGATGAAAAGGATGGAGACACACCATGAGATAAGTCCAACTGAGTTCTGCAATTCTATATTCAAAACACAATCTAGTGAGTCTTAGAAAGAAAATGACTCTATGAAAAATTGTCCCTAGTCCCTTGATCAAAAACCAGCCTCCAGTGCAAGAATAAAATCAGTAGTTTGAGATGACTGTTCTTTCATGGCATAGGAGTCTGGCTCATGCAAGCTTCCCTGTGGCTCCCTTATGGTTGCCACTGCTCTGTATCTTGGTGTTGACCCAGCCCCAATCTCTGGCATAAATCAGCACAAACTTTTTGGTGCCCCATTTTCCTGGTTTTAGAATCTTTCATCTATTGTGTGTTGACATTCATATTCTATGTGTTTTTGTAGAAATATAAGTAACATGCATTAAAATATTT
The DNA here is from genome assembly GCF_000001635.26 of Mus musculus. NCBI lineage: Eukaryota > Metazoa > Chordata > Mammalia > Rodentia > Muridae > Mus > Mus musculus. Next base: position 116,302,600 of record NC_000080.6, on the reverse strand, counting down.
CTCCATAAAACTAGCTTCAGTAATCTCAAAACATGTACCAAAGACTAAACTAGACTCTAGGAATCAGTGATGACCAATGTTTTGGGTCTTGGGAATTAACATGTTACAAACAAAGGTGGCAAGTTAGTGAGGTATTAAAAATTACTAGGGCAAAAGTTATGAGTATAAATTATGATTAAAAATACAGGGCATACAATAAAAATGTTGCATGAACATTATTCCAATAAACATAGTTCCTAGACTTAATCTCATAATTTTGGAATATGTGATAACACAAGGTGAGCAGGTCTTTGACACAGATACCTTGTGTGAACTTCTAAGATAAAGGAAATGTTTGTGTAGGCTAATGTAGCTGGTCACAGAGTATTTGATCACAGTATGAACTCTGAGATTGTGTTATTTACTGAAAATATATGGTTGTTTGAAGTTGTGGTGTCCCTCAGCTCTTAGAACACACCTGTGATTCTATACAAAGATGGTAAAGTGAGTTTGTAGAAAGAAGCACCTATGTCTGAATGTGATGTCTAATTGAGTGGCAGACAAAATGATGAATCAGAGAAAGAACTGAATGAATAAGATATGCCCATCTCTCACAAGAACAGAGAGAAAAGGAAGACAATATAGGGGGCAGCAGAGAGGGAGGGACGAAGGAGGCAGTTTTACCAGAAAAAAATTTACAGAGATAAGTTGAAGAGGGAACAAGCCAGACACAGGTGAAGCCAGAGTGAGCCAGTTAACTTGGAGAGGAGTTTGAGCCAGAACAGCTGAGGTGAACTAGCCTGGCAGAGCTCAGAAAGAACTAGAAAGGGTGAGCCTATTCAGCAGTAAATCTCAGAGGCTGAAAACATTCTAGGCCTGGCTAAAATTTTATGGAGCCTCAAAGCTTCCAGGGTTAGACCTAGGTTGGCAGACAGAGGAAGTAAGTCTCTGAGACAGCAATTACATTAGGGAAATAAAAGTTACCTTTACAATTGCTAGAGCAGTTTAATCACAGTGCAGACAACTTTCATAAAAACACACAGACATGGAGGGGCAGGATAGACTCAGTCATAGCTTAGGAATTGCTAGAAAGAAGGGTGTCAGCCTGACACTGTTTCAAGATAAGGAAGAACAGTTTAGGTATTATCACCCTGATGTGAGCAAGACTTGTGACAAAGAACACAGGCATGCTGACTAATGTGCCAAGAGTCACTGAAGATATAGCAGCTGACTTTCTGTCCGTGTATGATCTGAAATGTGAGCAGTGGGGCTTGGGAATGCAGGAAAAAGGGCCACTATGATCTAGGTAGTGAACTAAGAGTAGAGAGGAGTCTTAAGAAATATAACTTGAAGGTCCATAAAAATAGAGTAGGCAGAGATATATATTTGGGGAAGAGCAGAGAATATGTGAGCTTGGAGAGAAAATGAGTATTTTCAAAATGGTGAGTGGATTGAGTGTTTAGAGAGTGGAGTTTCTTTGTAATAACAAGATATTACTATGAGAGTTTGGTATACACATTAAACTTGGGTCTGAAGTGAAGCTCAGTACTTAAGAGTGAGAACTACTCGTGAATGGGATCTGACCCATGCCTATAACCTCTGCTACAAGGGACACAGCACTCTCTTCTATCCCCCATGAGCAATGCCACCACATAGAAAAAGCCATAAAGGACATACCCATATACTAATAGTTAAAAACAAAATAGTTTTTAAGAAGAACATTATCATTACTGTGTATCACATATGGAGCCTTTATTAAGTTTTATTTTCTGTACATTCTGTGCATTATCATTCGCAGCATAGTTTATAACAAACTATATTTACACTCAAATGGTTTAACTGTTTTAAAATTAACCTCTGCAATTATAACACACTTCATATTCATCTTATATAATCATATATTCTTATGAGTAAAAGTGTATGAAATACAAATTAAAAGGTTACATATTTATAGTAGCAAATGAACTTATTCAAATATGCTGCTTTCTCAAAAATATTATTCTGCTAATAATAATAAAGCATTATGGTATAATTTATGGCATTTATGAAAGGAAAACTAAAATCAGAAAACCATTGTAAAACCATAAGAACTTTATAAGAGTCAATATTATCATTACCTATGTAATTTCTTAAAGCTAAACTCAGCTGTGAAAAACATAAGATACAATTTGCTAAACGCATGAAACTCAAAAAGAATGAAGACCAAAGTGTGGTCACTTTGCCCCTTCTTAGAATTGAGAACAAAACACCCTTGGAAGGAGTTACAGAGACAAATTTTGGAGCTGTGACGAAAGGATGGACCATCTAGAGACTGCCATATCCAGGGATCCATCCCATAATCAGCTTCCAAACGCTGACACCATTGCATACACTAGCAAGATTTTGCTGAAAGGACCCAGGTAGAGCTGTCTCTTGTGAGACTATGCCGGGGCCTAGCAAACACAGAAGTGAATGCTCACAGTCAGCTATTGGATGGATCACAGGGCCCCCAATGGAGAAGCTAGAGAAAGTACCCAAGGAGCTAAAGGGATCTGCAACCCTATAGGTGGAACAACATTATGAACTAACCAGTACCCCCTGGACATCTTGACTCTAGCTGCATATGTATCAAAAGATGGCCGAGTCAGCCATCATTGGAAAGAGAGGCCCATTGGACTTGCAAACTTTATATGCCCCAGTACAGGGAAATGCCAGGGCCAAAAAGTGGGAGTGGGTGGGTAGGGGAGTGGGGGGGGGAGGGTATGGGGGACTTTTGGGATAGCATTGGAAATGTAAATGAGGTAAATACCTAATAAAAAATATAAAAAAAGAAAAAGAAAAGAAAACCAGGAAACTCTCTGGATGTAGTAGTCCGTGGAGAAAGGAGTGGGGAAAACACTTAGCATCTAAGTTGATCACTAAGTTCAGCCTGAAAAATCAAGATCTCCTGTACTCTCTCTAATCATCAAAAATTTCAAGCTGGAGTCTTGCCAATTTATTTTATTGAAAGATATGGTAGAATAGGAGGAAAAAGGCTTAGTTATGTGCCTTTAGATATAATATCTTGGCTCACAGCTCATAATTTCCATAGCATCAGAAAACCTATAATGTCAAAACCTAGAACACCTGATCCTTAAAAGACTGAGGCCCCAGAGAGTTTAGCGGTCAGGTGGGGTGGGGGTGGGGACATCCTCATGGAGACAGGGTGGCAGGAAGGAGGTATTGGATGTGAAACAATCAGAAGGTGGACTGGGAGGGAAATAAAATCTGGAGTGTAAATTAATTAATTAATTAATTAAAAATCAATCTTGCAATTTTCCTAAAAATACATATGTATTAACAAATTTTATGAGGCTTATAATTAGTTAACAGTATAAGGACACCTGTATCCACTCAATATGAATATTACAGATATCACTGAGAATGTATACATTGAATTGATTATGCCAACAGGGGTTGGAATCGAAAGATTGAACATCCAGAAGTGAATACATTCTATATGTAGGTAAAAAATGTTTAAACCTTAGGGTATTTATGAAAATTAAACTAGATTGGTAATACTAACAAACAGCATAAAGATGCATCTATCTACAAATACATATTTGTAATTGAGCAAATGACTATGAACATGAGACTATGGCTTAATGGAAGCAGGTTTTCAAGTTCCAAAACAACGACCAGTAGTTCTTATCAAAATGATAAGTGTTTTCTGATATCCTTCTTTCTTATATTTTTTTGATGATAATGAAATCGCATTATTTCTCCATTACTCTTTCTTCCTTGTCTTCCTTCCCACACCCCTCCTTGCTCTCTTTCAAACCTGTGGCCTATGTTTTAATTAATTGTTTTTACTTACATATTGGTATATGCATTTGTATATGAATATACATATGTATATATATATATATATGTAAATATTCTTAAATACATAAATATAACCAGCTCATTCTCTGCTTATCTTTTGGTATTTGGCAACCAATGGCTGGGTTCTTCCCTTAGGCAGACTATTCACTTCTCCTACTCTCAACATTCCTTATTTGCCTGTAGTTCTTTGTGTAGAGCTGAGGCCTTCCAAACTTTCCTGAAAAATAGATATTTTGACATGACTTCTTTTGTTGTCCTTGTTCATCTCATATTTAGGCAGTCATGTGGGTGAGGCTTTATAGGTATAGCCTCTGATATTCCTAAGAGACACAGTCTCACAGCAACCTCCCTGCTTTTCTAATCTGGGAACCGTTACAATTATGATACCTCATAATAACCAGCATACCTAGATGTGCGAGACAGATAAAGAACGTCATTCACTATTAGATAGCATCTTCCAAATTCTTTAGAAACCCCTGATTCCCTGACGTTCAAAACCCATGGAGATCCCATGGAAAACCCCAGTCTTTTAGTCTGATGTCATTTAACTTTTAGTTTTATCTTAAGTTTTCTGGTTTACAATCTTTCTGCCTCTGTTTCTATCCCTCCCCTGCACCACCTCAATCTCTCTCTCTCTCTCTCTCTCTCTCTCTCTCTCTCTCTCTCTCTCTCTCCCTCTCCCTCTCCCTCTCTCTCTCTCTCTCTCTCTCTCTCTCTCTCTCTCTCTCTCTCTCCTGTGTACACCTGTGCTTCATTCACTAAACTTTTCTGTTCCTAACCAGGGCTTCTTGTCCTTGGTTGTATTTTCAAAGTATTGTTTCCAGTGCTTTCTGTCTCTAGAGAATATCTACTGACTCTTTTAGAGTATAAGTCGTTTTAGAAAAAAAAACTACCTGTGGTAATTATAGTACATTTCTGAGTGCTTATGATTACAAATCCCTGTGCTTCCATTTGTAGCTTGTTATTGAAGATAACAATGTCTTCAGATGACTATTCTCTAAACATATACTCTCATCCATAGAAAAATCAAGGACATTTAAGTTCTTTTGGTGATTGTTTTTCCATTTAAGAATTAAAGTGATACCGGTGTTAAAGACTGAGAAATGGAATACTTCCCCGAAGCAATAAGCAGTGGGGTGTAAGATCGCTGCTCGTCCTCCTCTATCAAATATTTGGAAGTGGCATGTGACTGATACAGAACACCTTGTGCAACCCTGCATTAGAGTTGGGTGTGAGGCACTGGATGCTTAATGAATACGTGTAATTCTTCTGTCTACTCAGTAAATTTTGTCCAAAGGGCAAGTGATGAATTATAAATGCTGAGCACTGATGTCTTCTTTCTACATTGCATTAAAATGCTGCGCAGTATAGGAACTGTTATTCAGTATTCTACTTGCAAATTTGACTTAATCTCATAAAGTTATCTCTCCTACAAAGCATATTTACTTGTCAAAATTAATACATTGGAAATAGAATGTATAAAGTAATCTACATATAAAACAATGATATACAACATCATTAGTTTAAGTAGTTAATTTTAAACCTCTTTTAAATATTTTTAATTTGAAAAAACTGGAAAATTATAAATGCAAAGCAAACAGAATCATATGCAGACATAAATATCAGAGTTTATCCATAGTTTCTGATGTCCAGCTTCAGTATTTCTCCAAGTTGTTAATAAAAAGTTATATATATATATATATATATATATATATATATATATATATATATATGTGTGTGTGTGTGTGTGTGTGTGTGTGTATATATATATATATACATATATATATAATAGATGTCAATTTGAAACACATAACATAATATTTGAATGATCATTTAAAGCAAGTAACATGAACACATCTAAAAAGTATTATATCCTCATTAACATATGGAAAATTATAAAGGTAAATATGTTTGCCTTATTCTCAATCAATGAAATTTGTTGTCTGTAATTTTCAGGATGTATTTAGATAAAGTAACTAACTTTTTTGTTGGTAACAAGCTATGTAACTAGCCGAGGTGAAGCAGCCTTTAGACTCACTAGGTAAAGAGAGTGATTATCTTCTGCTAAATTATCCAGGGATGCCTTCTCATTTTCAACAGACTTATGTGAGTAGACATTTACATTTGTTGCTTTAGACATTATGCCCTAATATTTTATGTATCTCTCTCTCTTTTTTTTAGGGTACAGCTTGTCTGTGAAATATATTTAAGGTTATAATGAATATAAAACCTTCAATTTCATAGGGGCTTCCTTACAAGGCTATAGAGAATAACCACATGGTTAACTAGTTTCCAGTGTAAAATATGTTCCTTTAAGTTAGGAATATAGTGTGCCATATTTGTGAGTAATTTGGAAGGATTATATTTATGATGGTGGTATCACATTTAAGTATGTCAGTATTTGGAATATTTGACATTGACATTTTAGATCTCCCTGAGAATCTTTTAAATTACATTTAAATATGTCTTTATTTTTATTAATGTGTATGTTGAGTATATGCTTGTGTCTGGAAGTGACACAATCCACTGCATCTTTTCGTAGAGGTGATTTTAGCTGGGTTTGGTGATTGTGGGTGTGAGAAACTGCACTTAAGTCCTTTATAAGAACAGCAACCAATGGTTAATGGCATCACCATTAAGCCATCTCTCCAGCCACTTTAATTTCTTATTTCTCTATGACCTTGAAATTAATTCTTGTCTTAGTCAGTGTTCTATTGCTGTGAAGAGATAGCACAACCATGGATACTCTTGTAAAAGAGTTTTTACAAGTCCCACTTTAGTGGGGCTTTTTTTTGTTGTTTTGTTTTGTTTTTGTTTGTTTGTTTTTACAGATTTAATGGATTAGTCTATTATCATGGCATGGAGAAGAGACATGGTACTGGAGAAAGAGCTAAGAGTTCCACATCCAATCCACAGGCAGTAGGAGGAGCAGTTTCGAATGGGGCTGGGTAGTTCTTTGAAACTTCAAAGCCCACCCCAGTGATGCGTGTGCTCCAACAAGGCCATACTTAATCCAGTAAGTCTGTATTCTTCAATAACTTTTAAGTAGGATCAATCCTTAATGGCTAAGCATTAAACTATAAAAGCATATGGGTCCTATTATTATCCAAACCACCAGATTAGACTCCCTGTCCCCTGTAGGGACATTATAATATTACTTACATTATAATAATGTAAGTAAGATTGCAGTCATATTATAATGGAAAAATCCATTCAGTCCATCTTCAAAACTCTCCTTTGTTTACAACAGTTTCAACATTGTTTAAAAGTCCAATATTCAAAGTCTCAAGAAAATCTCTGAACTATACTTTTCCTGTAAAATCAATATCAACAGCAATCCACATATTCAGAACCTACAGTGGAACAGAATATAGACTATCATTCCATAAGGAAGGAAAGGGGGTGTAGTGAGGAAAGGGGGTGTTGCTTCGACAATAGCAAGACCCCAAACCATCAGGGCAAATTCCAACCTCTCCATCTCCATGAATTAACTCAAAGATTTTATTTTATTTTATTTTATTTTATTTTATTTTATTTATTTATTTATTTATTTATTTATTTTAGCTCCTCGACTCTTTTCAGTTTTGCTAACTGCAACATATTTTCCTCTCTTGGGCTAGATCTACATTCACCATGAAGGTTTCCTTGGCAAGTATTCTACAACTCTGGCATTTCCAACATTTTGGTGTCTCCAACACAATCCTGGCTTCACCTTGCTTTCATAACCCGTTTCTTGTATCCCCGACTCTAAGACCAGAACCAGGTGGGCAAAGCTGCCAAGTTCTGTGATTTACTGAGGCTAGAACATGTATCTCTCATTCAGTTACATTTGCATTTCTGTTCTTGATTTTTATTTTTGTTTCTACTGCTTAAACGTTTCTTTAATTCCCTTTCACGAGATGGAAGTGTATCTGTATGTACTCTTGTTCCTAGGTCACCATTCCTTTTACTCCATTTCGTTTAGTTTCTCATAATTTTTAAAAATCACTTTGAGTGCTGAACTTCCTGGTGTTTCTTTTCTCTTCAAACTGTAGATTTTATTTTTCCATGCTTAGATTGCTCGTTTTAATTATAGATTTGCATAAGAGTGACCACTAATAACCACATAATGGAGTCAAGTCAACCCAAAGCTGTCTTGAAATCACATATGGCAAGGCTATTATTCCAAAACTCTCAAATTTAGCCTCAGGCAGATTATTTTGGACAAGGACAGAAAGCAGTCACATCCTTTTTCAAAATATCACAAGGACTTCTAAGAACAGTTTTTAGGCCCTAGTAATATTCTTCTCTCCTGAAACCTCTTGAGGCTGGCTTCATAATGTACATTTCTCTCACTGTACCATTTTCGACGCTCCTCTTGGTGTGTACCACTAAGCTCCCTATGAGGGTTCAACTGCTTCTCTAAATCAAAAGTCCCAAAGTCCATGTTCCTCAGACAAACATCATGGTTAGGCCTGTGATTACAATACTATAAGTCCTTGGTATGAACATTTGCTTTAGAGAGTGCTCTGTTGTTGTGAAGAGACAGCGTAACCATGGAGACCATTATAAAGGAAAGCATTTCAGTGGCGCTTGCTTATGGTATCAGAAGTTTAGTCCTTCATCATGGTGGGGAGCACGGCAGCATTCATGATGGTGGGGAGCACGGCAGCATTCATGATGGTGGGGAGCACGGCAGCATTCATGATGGTGGGGAGCACGGCAACATTCATGATGGTGGGGAGCACGGCAGCATTCATGATAGTGGGGAGCACGGCAGCGTTCATGATGGTGGGGAGCACGGCAGCGTTCATGATGGTGGGGAGCACGGCAGCGTTCATGATGGTGGGGAGCACGGCAGCGTTCATGATGGTGGGGAGCACGGCAGCATTCATGATGGTGGGGAGCACGGCAGCATTCATGATGGTGGGGAGCACGGCAGCATTCATGATGGTGGGGAGCACGGCAGCATTCATGATGGTGGGGGGCACGGCAGCATTCATGATGGTGGGGAGCACGGCAGCATTCATGATAGTGGGGAGCACGGCAGCATTCATGATGGTGGGGAGCATGGCAGCATTCATGATGGTGGGGAGCACGGCAACATTCAGCCACACATGGTCCTGGAGAAGGAGCTAGGAGCTCTTCATCCATATCCACGAGCATCAGGAAGACCCACAGACCTTCCTTGGCATTTTGAAATCTCAAAGCCCACCCCTAGGGACATACTTCCTCAAACAATGACACAACTCCTAATCTCTATCAAAATAGTACCACTCCTTATCACTAATAATTAAAACATATGCGCCTATTGGATTTATTCAAATCACCAGAAACAGATGTATTCAGAGAGGGCATACAAAATGGCCAATAATGTTTTTATCTCAGTTAGTTTGGCTTCCTGACCACAGATGCTCTATTGCTTAAGATCTCAGAATGGATATTGTTCCACAGATCAGGAGTTCTGAATCATAGAGGCTTGTTTAATATGTGTGGTCTATAATCAGCCTCTCTTTGACTATATTTAAATGTTCTTCTCTTCACAAAGTCCTTCTATGTGGATTTGAATCCCTCCATTAATTGAAAGATAATAACATAACATCTTTCATCCTTTCTCTCCACCATGATTCATATATACGTACATGTAAGCATTTTTCTGGTAGTAGTCATATAACATTATCCACAGGGAAGAAAACTATATAACTATACAACTCTAACTAAGGACTGACTTTTTCAGGTCCCAGGGAAAGAAGATTTATAAATTTTGAATGTACTAGTTTGGAAATTTGCAATGTATGATATGCTTATCATGTAGTGATTGTGATTATACTCTAAAAACATTAATACACTCTGTCATTTGTAGCAAACTCTTCTGGTTGATGAGAATGCTCAGCAACGCCAGACAAGCTGAGATTGAACTCTGGAACTCACGGGATAAAAGGGGAGAATTGACCCCTTCATTGTCATCCAGCATCAATATGTGTACTAGGATTCATGCACTGGGCACAGCGGCTCTGGGATGTGTGAGACAGACAGACAGACAGACAGACAGACAGACACACACACACACACACACACACACACACACAAGAAAATATAAACACAAATGGCTATTTTATACCAAAACTTTCTTTACATCGTCAGTATAAGTGAAAAAATAATCAGGATTTCTAAGTAGTTATTATTCTTTGACATTAAAAAAAGTCTACTGGTTTTGCTATTATAGGTAGCACTGTGGTACGAAAGGGTTTTGTATAGCCAACTGAGATAATAAATATATGAAGTATCATTGTTAGATGAAAAAAGTTGGGAATTTTAATTTGATAAGAGTTCTTAATTGTTTACAAACATTTGGACTTAGGGCATTCTATGAGTATCAGCATGAATCTTCCATTGATCTTAGAAAACATAAAATACTTCACACTTGAAACAGACTTTTTTTGTGACATTTCACTGTTGATGATTAAAAGGGGACACTTTCTTTTCACATATGTTTATCATTGAACTCTCTTATGATCAACAGAAAAATTCTTTGTTAAGTAGTCTACGTTAACAGTTCTGTGCTTATGATCCATTCTATCTTATAGGTTTTAAATTATTTTTAACTATCCGTTTGTTAGGATGTGTGTATGCATGTGGGTGCTCAGGGCACAGAACATATGGGAAGATCTGAGAATAGATCATGTAACCCACTTCTCTGAGTTTCCGCTGTGAGTCCAGATGACTCCACTCAGGTCATCAGGCATGGCAGAAAGCACCTTTACCCAATGAGCCATCTCCCCAATTTTATTAATTTTGTATTTAAATAAAGAATAATGTGTTGAGAATATAGTGAAGAATGAAAACATAAAATAAGTAATGATTGAATAAAACTGAGGATGAGAGAGAAATGTTGGTATTAGATAAATTATAAAAAAGAAAATATATCTATTAGAATTTGTACCTTATGGAGGGAGAAAGCAGATGTTCCAAAGTCTAGAATTTTTTTCTCTCAACTGGTTAATCAATTACATGTAAGTACTGTATTTTTCCACTGAACTTTTCATTATTTAGCTTCCTCAGATAGATTTTCTATCACACACAATTATATTAATTCAGACCAATCTCCAGGATATCTGTGTATCCAAACCTTAAATCCTCCTCTGCAAAGCACCAGTTAGAATGCTCCCAACCATGGCCTCACTTTCAAGTGTACACATGTTGTCTCTGTCTGTCAAACGTAAGTCAATTCCTAATCATAACACTTAGTAAATATTTGCAGTTCATATTTCATCAATTTTATTTGCTGAGAAGTAATTCCTTGATTTGCCCAGGATCAAATATTGTCCTTTATCATAACTTCTTAGTTAAGATGTTTAAAATTCTCATACCAGTATATTTTTGCTCATTTTATTCTATCAAATATTTTTCTTTGATTTCCTTTTGAAAAAAATCATTTCTTTGAACCTGGGCTTAGACATGATTTTTGGTATGATGGCTTTCTATTATTATGTCTGTGATCTGATCCGTGTTTGGTGTCTTACCTCTCTACATGTGGAAATTAGTGTTATGGATGTCATCTTATCAAAACAGAAACTGCTGTCATTCGCGTACACTTTTAAGCTTGGTATAAATTCATTTACAGTGATGACTACAGATATGTTTATTACTTGTCAACTGACAGAAGCAGAATCTAAGAGAATTCATACTCAGGTAGCTGTAAGGAAAGGCAAAGGGTAGATAGATAAGGCTAGTTAGGAATCTGTAGGAAAATGGGACAAGATGCTATGCAAGAAAGTTTTCTCAGAAAAAAAAAAATCCCAGAGAGAACTGAAATCAGTGTGGTTCTACAGGGAACCTCTGACTATCACAGACTCTCCAGAGCAGTTACATCCCAGGCAAAAGATCTTAGATCTCAGACTCTCAGTCTTGTTCTGTGGAAGCCTCAGGGAGATGTAACCACCCCACCCCTCCCACACACACATGCTTCATCATGTTTGAAATGATGCCAAGTAAGGGCGGTAGTTGAAATACAGCAGTCCAAAGGAAAAAATAATATCATGAAGCAACCAAGTAAATTTTGGATGACTGGATGGATACATAATAAATTATAAAAGTTGGATTTGTTTAAAAGACAACAGTGAGAAATTGAAGACTTTTGATGAAGACAGTGTCACCACCCCCCAGAGAAATAATATTAATAAGTTAGGTCAGTAGTATTATAGAGAATATACTAATAAAACTCAATTTATCTCAAAGGAAGAACTGGGAATCGTTAGAAATTCAAGTTAAGATGAAAGTTTACATTAATATTGTAAATAAAGTTTTAATCATTTTTATTGCATATTGTATATACGATGAGTCAGAGGAAAATAAAGATTTCTCAGTATATAAATATAGCCTTGTCAGTCCATATTATGTTACTTGTGTACATGTTTTCAGGAATGACCACTTGATATTAGATATCATTTAGTGTGCTCTTTTCTAGGGAAGATTATTTCTGTCAATCTCGACTCTCCTTGGTTGTCAGTAGTTCTATGACTCTGGTTGAAGCCTCCTGAGCTTTGTGCCCTTCTATATTAGCATATATATTAGCATATACATATATGTGTATATATATATACATATATATATATATATGTATATATGTATATACACACACACACACACATATGTATATATCTGAAAACACAACACATACATGGAGAAGGAATTCAAGGGAAGAATGGCAAGGGGTGAGGACAAGGTAATTTTCCAAGGAAAGGATTTCCACATACATTGCGTGTTTGTGTGCTCACTGTTTCCTACTGGGACATTAAAGGTAATCCTGACTGGCAATGCAGCATAGAAGACTTCTGGTATCTTAATGATGCTTG